>NC_050192.1:21980602-22035602 GCF_008315115.2 Sander lucioperca | reverse complement strand
TAGCTAGCTGTCTGGATTTACCCTGCAGAGATCTGAGGAGCAGTTAACCATAGTCCTCACAAATCAGCCGGAGGTTAGAACGCCAACACAGAGACAGAGGAAGGTAACCAGTGGTGTAGCCTACGTGATACGCAGGTATACGCAGTATACTCACTAAGAAAGCTCCAGGATTTCCATATACCCACTTAAAAATGCCCAATGACACGCAACAACATACTTTCCATTATATTTTTGATATATTTTGAATTGTCATCTGTGTTTTCCTTCTTCACATAGGCTAAATAAAGGTATTTCCACTGTAAATTGGTGAATAAAAGTTATCTGAATTGAGGAAATGAAGGTTTTGACGCTCAAAATAACGCTGGGGGAGGACACCCAGACTACTCCCCCACTATGATATGCCGCACTTCCTCAAAGACAGATTCTGGCCCATATATATAGGCCAATATATTTATATACAGTATACCCAGTACAATACATTAGACTACACTAGGGGTTTTCAAACTTTTTGTGTGTGTGGACCACTATTTGTGATCAAGAATTTCCACGGACCACCTCATAATACACATAATAAAATATGTCTACACACAGTCCTACCTGAATTAATCCGCACCACTTAATTAATAGGCCTACTAGCACTAAAACTAGAACTGGTCATCACATCAGTACAACAGGCTCGTTAAAATAAAGTTTACTGCACACAACGGCTGCCACGTATTTAATTTATGTATTTACTCAAGCGCCCGAGGGCATAATCAGGTTCATCTGAACAACAGGCTTATTTCCATAGCAATGGAGTATTAAATATATACAGTATAAGAATACTTGGATATAGTCAAAATTTAAAAACCTTTGGTGATTTTACGGTTAGGGTTAAGGCCGAGCGCCACTAGCCTATTTTAGTAATCACACAATAACTTGACAATTTAATTAAAATTTTATATCAATATACATATTCTTAATATTTATGGGAATTTCGTGGTAAAATGAAGGTTAAAAAACTATTATTTTATATTTTATTTTGCTTTTCCACGGACCACCAGCAGTACCCTCACGGACCACTAGGGGTCCGCGGACCACAGTTTGGGAATGACTGCATTTTTAGACTACACCACTGAAGGTAACAGACATCCGGCCTAATGAGGGACATTTCGGCGGCACCGGAAAAATCCCGGAAATGTAACGTCGTGGATATAGACTAAAATCCTATCTCATCTTATCTCTTCTATCCCAGAATGCCGTGTGGACTAGCCAGACCGCCCTCCACAGCGCCATGAAGGAAGGTCTGGCAACGCGAGACTGTTGTTCTTACGTCCATGAAGTTGTAGAGCTTCTCGCTGGAGCGCGTCAGCCGCAGTGACGGCGTGCCGGGCGGGTAGCACTGAGCGTAGCGGCGGTTAAACATGCCGGGGCGGGACTCCTTCAGGAACTCCTTCAGCAGGCCGTTGGCTCGCAGCTGGGAACGAATCGAAGGCACGCGCCTCAGAGGAACCCTGGGAGCGGGAGGAAACATGTTACTATCTCGTTGTTGAACTTTTAATGATGTTTTCTAGGTTTTTATCTTTATATGTTAAAGGACTAGTCAGAGGTGGAAAGTACCGAATTACAATTACTCGCATTACTGTAATTGAGTAGTTTTTTTGTGTACTTTTACACTCTTTTACTTAAGTATGTTTAGCTTGACGTATTGTACTCTGCTACGTTTTCAATCACATCTGTTACTGAGTAAAAAATAGTCAATAAAAAAGGTCTCCAACGTTGTCAAACCGTCAACAAACTCAAATCAAAAAAAGCTTTGTGGCCTTTTCAAATAGCTAAAGACTGCGATTATAGTATAAGTATAAAAAAGATATTAAACTAATATGACTATAAAAGAAGTATATCTCCCCCCCCCGCTATTAACCAAGTAAATTTTTATACCGGTAATTTTATTTGTACTTCATGGTGCTGTAGGTAGGATTGTGAAGATCCAGGACTTAGCCAAAAATTGAATTTTTGAACGTAATTTGAACATCGACAAGTAGACAAATTACTGTATAGTACAGGAGAAGCTCTCAGGCAGTTTGTCTCACATTAGCTGTTTAAGTTTAATTACTAATGTTAACTATCATTTTAGTGATCAATAATTAGCCTGTGTCTATGTTATCTCCTTACATATACCTACGCTCTCCGTCTCTGCTAGATTGGGAATGATTGAGATTTCTCTTGGCACAGCTACCAGAAGACTTCCAACTTTCAGACAGGTTGCTCACGTCACATCTACGTCTTCAAGCTCAGTTGGAGGCTGCTCAGTAACGCTCAGCCATCACCGGGAAAGATCTTCTAATATCCTTCACTGGTCTCCGTCCAGAGACACGGGACCTGCTGGTCCGTTATATATACTGTCTATGTATTCATGTAGTTCTACTCAAACATAGGGTCAGTTACAGCAAATATGACAGAAAGTTAGGCTTATCTACTGCACCTTTAAGTAAAAGTTTATCAAAGTAATAGTACTTTTACTTAAGTAGAATATTTTTGTACTCTTTCCACTTCTGAGAATTGTTAAACAAAGATAAATAATGTAGTTTTTTCTTATCTAACTTTCAGCTAGACGGCCTCTTTTCCAAAAATGTCGAGCTATTCCTTTAAACAAGAACAATTCCTGAAAACATTGAGACTCGGAAAATACTTTAAATTGTGTGGTGTAAAACAAAGCCGACTCAAACTTGAACTGAAATTAAAATAATAAATGAAATATCAAAGCCTTGAAGATTTTTCTCAGATCTGATGACTGTAGTTGGACTTCTTTAGCTTTAAGTTTAGTCTTTAAGCTTTTTGAATGTTATTTATTATCTGCTCTAGCTTTTCCAAATGTTCAGACACAGACAATAATAATAATGGTACAAAACTATGCTTTTTTAAATTGAAAACATTTACATCTTCTTTAGGAAGGACCCCTAAACCCCCAAATACAGCAGGTGAACTTAGTGAAAGCAGCTAGTGAATAAAAACACTTTGCATCAGTCCCTATGTTTGTAATCAGCTTATTTTGGAACCTCTGAAGTCACTTATCAAAGAGAGTTACTGTATTAGTACACAGATATTATTGAAGGTGATTGTTTCCTACCTGACCAGCGCCGAGCTCGTCCATGTCCAAATCAACAGCAGCGCCAACACCGGCCGCAACATGTCTGTCTCTGCACCCGTCTGTCTGTCTGTTAGACCATGAGTTTTTATTATCAGAGTTCACTGCTGCTCTGATTGGATCACCTACTACTGTGTGTGTGTGTGTGTGTGACCTCTGTGCCGTTGAGATTACCTGGGTCCAACAAAAAATCTTATTGAGGAAGTCACACAGGCTTTTAAATAATTTATTTGCAAAAATGTTCAAGTCAAGTCATAGTATAGTGAGTATTTGCTGTTTAACAGTTGACTCCGTGAGCGTGTGTGTGGTGTGTATGTGTGTGTGAGTGAGTGTGTGAGTGAGTGTATGTATGTATGTATGTGAGTGTGTGTGTGTGTGTGTGTGTCTGTGTGGTGTGAATGTATGTGTGTGAGTGAGTGTGAGTGTGTGTGTGTGTGTGTGTGTGTGTGTGAGTGAGTGAGTGTATGTATGTAATGTTAGTGTGTGTGTGTGGTGTGTATGTATGTGTGTGAGTGTGTGTGTGTGTGTGTGAGTGTATGTATGTATGTGAGTGTGTGTGTGTGGTGTGTATGTATGTGTGTGAGTGAGTGTGTGTGTGTGTGTGTGTGTGAGTGAGTGTATGTATGTGTGTGTGTGTGTGTGTGTGAGTGAGTGAGTGTGTGTGTGAGAGAGTGTGTGTGTGGTGTGTATGTATGGGTGTGTGAGTGTGTGTGTGAGTGAGTGAGTGAGTGTATGTATGTGTGTGTGTGTGTGTGTGTGTGTGTGTGTGTGTGTGTGGTGTGTATGTATGTATGTGTGTGTGTGAGTGAGTGTGTGTGTGTGGTGTGTAGGTGTGTGAGTGTGTGTGTGAGTGCCTGCGTGTACGTGTGTGAGTGGGAGTGTGTGTGAGTGTGTGTGCACACTGAAAAAGACAGCATGGACTTGTGGTATCTACAACTCTTAATTACGTTTAATAATAATAATTTTAATAATAATTACGCTTGACGGTCAGAACTAACTTTAATATTCTTAATAAGCTGTTTGTGATCTATATTCGCTGTACAGTGCAGTCTTTCTCTTCAGTTTTTGTCATTTTATTTGAGTGCCTGAATTAAAATACAGCATAAGGTTTATTTAGTGCCCTTAAAAACTCTCACAATGGAACAACAATGGAACGAAACCAAAAAGAATTTGTGAAAAATAAAATAAAAAGTGGCACCTATACGTGGCACTTGGTAGTTTGGCTTATTTGAAGTTAATGTACTTATTCTGTGTGATTCTTGTTGTTCTGAGTTTGTAACTTCATGGTTAAATGCACCTTTTGGAAGTTGTTTAAGGATAAAAGCGTCAGCTAAATGAAATATAATGTAATATTAAAATGACAGTTAAGCAACACTACATCTTCATGGATGAAAACGTTTACTGTTGACGATGTAATCTCTTGTAGCGCTCCAACAGCTGACGGTCTGCGTGGTTTTGTTGGGTAACTTCAGTGTTGACACTGTGGTCTCAGTCACTCTGACCTGAGTCACAGTGACAAAATAACATGAATACTTGATGGGAAAGTGGATGTTTGGGTCCTAAACAAGGTGTACTTTTGGTTTTGGACACAAAAAAGGAGGGTCCTAAACCAGGATTTGAATCTCTTATTTTCTGCATTTCTACATACATGTAGGGACTATGATGATACAAAATCCAGGAAATAATTTCTTCAAGAATTTTCTCTTTATTGATCCCCAGTGGGGAAATTACAATTTACACTCTGTTTGTTAGAAATCACTACACACCGGCCTGAAATACACACACATGCTTAGGACCTGTTCATGCACTAATGGAGAGATGTCAGAGTGAGGGGGCTGTCAGTGCTGGACCAGCGCCCTAAGCGGTTGGGGGAGGGTATGGTGCCTTGCTCAAGAGCACCTGGAGGTGCCCAGGAGGTGAACTGGCATCTCTCCAGCTACCAATCCACACTCTGTACTTTGGTCCGTACTGGGACTTGAACCGGCGACCCTCCGGTTCCCAACCCAACTCCCTACGGACTGAGCTACTGCCACCCCCTTAAATACTAATTATTTAAATAATTAAGTTGATTATAATGTTAAATTCTGCCAGAAAGAACAGAACTATGTATAATTTGTATATATTGTTTATTATAGGGGCAATCGCTAAGACTTGACAGAATAATTTTATAGTCAAACATGTTCACAATTTAAAAGTGGGGGGGGTCATGTCCCCCCTGTCCCTGGTGGAAATTACACCCTGTAGGTCCTAAAAAACAAGACTTTCACCCAGGAAACAGGTGGTCATGTCCTGAAGAAGTTAAGGAGAAAACACAAGACTTTCACCAGGAAACAGGTGTTCATGTCCTGAAGAAGTTAAGGAGAAAACACAAGACTTTCACCAGGAAACAGGTGTTCATGTCCTGAAGAAGTTAAGGAGAAAACACAAGACTTTCACCAGGAAACAGGTGTTCATGTCCTGAAGAAGTTAAGGAGAAAACACAAGACTTTCACCCAGGTAACAGGTGGTCATGTCCTGAAGAAGTTAAGGAGAAAACACAAGACTTTCACCCAGGAAACAGGTGTTCATGTCCTGAAGAAGTAAAAGGAGAATTCCGGTCGATTTCAACACGTAGCTCTGTTGTTTGGAAATTTGGAGTGCTGGCAGTAGCAAGAAAAACAAAAACAATCAGTGTTGCCTACACCGTGTTATCCTCCTGCTAGCGTTAGCACCCAACAGGCTTAAACAGGACAAGTTTTAAGAGTGTTTTTAGCCTCTAAACATGCTCAAAATGTCATTACAAGTGCCTACCCATGTGCAGTTATTCCTACCGAGGGAACACGGCGAATTTGACTGGAATATTGGATTGTATGAGTTCGACAATCGACTAGTGTGGACTTGACCGGAAAACAGGAAATAAAACAGAGGTATGTGCACTGACTGGATTAACACAACTTTTATGTCTTTCTGTCACATCTACTGCAGTCAGATTCACTGTGTTCCCTTGGAGGCAATCACTGCACATGGGTAGGCACTTGTAATGACATTTCGAGCATGTTTAGAGGCTAAAAACACTTAAAACTTGCCTTGTTTTTTTTTTTTTGCTACTGCCAGCACTCCAAATTCACAAACAACAGAGCTACGTGTTGAAATTGACCGGAATTCTCCTTTAAGGAGAAAACACAAGACTTTCACCCAGGAAACAGGTGTTCATGTCCTGAAGAAGATATTTTTGATCACAGCCAAAAAGCTATAGTGCGTAGTTTCCGTCTCCCCCACGAGGAATTCTAAGTAATGACAACAACACTGTTGGCGCGTCCACATGATACAAGTCTTCAGTGAACGCACGCAAGAGCTAATGTCTTAATTAGCTTTGTATCAACTCATTTGGCAACGGCTTGAATGGAACAGATGTTCATTAATATCAAAAAGTTACGCAGTAAAGCTATTGCGTTTAACATGTTTATGTGTATGCACCAAGGCCAATTCCACGTAGGGTAACTACTGTGGCAATAAACTCCTTTCTGATTCTGAAAACCTTCATATGAAAAAAAACTTTAATGATGTGACCGAGTCAGAAGCTTCTTAAAGAGGGCAGGATGCTCATTGACGATCCTTGAAATCTATTTTTAAATCCTCGACACGAAATCCAGAGAGAGTTGTGTGGAGCTGATAGTCTTAACTAGCTTTGTAGCAACTCATTTGTTAACGGCTTGAATGTAACGGAAAGTTACGCACTAACTAAATGAACACTTTAATGAGCCTTTCATTATCTGAACTACGAGTTCGAAAAAGGACAGAGAGACGACCAACAAATCTACTGATGAGGATTGGTTCTTTTATTTTCATTCAACAAAACAAACAACGTCCAAACTTACGTTTAAAGCGACGTTGACAGAAACCGGCTAACGTTAGCATGACCAGCTTGACCTCCGCTAACGTTAGCATCACAACCAACATTGCACATTAGCTTCACACGAGCCTGTCTATTGACAGCAGCCGTGTACGATTAGCTTCTGGCTTGCTAGCGTGACGTTAGCCGCGTGTGACGGTTAGCTACAGTTAGCCAGCGAGCCGGTGCAGTGCTTCCACAGTGAGAGTTTAACAGACAAAATAATAAAAAAAAAAAAAACTTTAAATTTGAACTACACAGAGGTGATAAATAACAAAACTGATCCCTCTCCCCCGTCCGTCATCTTCATCCTCCTCTTCCTCTAGCAGGGGTGATGGTCGGGAACTCTCTTCCTACAGAAACAACAACAACAACAACAACAGTCAGGAACAACATACCTCTCAGCTGCTCGGCTCTGTTAAATAAAAACTAACTCAAATAGAAAACGACAGGGATTCTGGAAGGTTTACAGGGTTCATACGCATTTTAACCAATACTTTTCCATGACTTTTTGGCAAATTTCCATGACTATGTATTCCTGAAAATGTCAGTCGACATTATACAATAAGAATAAAAATCTGTGTTAAAAGTTTCCCCTCAGAGGTTTAATAATAAAATGAATGATAATGTATGTGGTTCATAGTGGGAGTCGTAATATCGCACCCCGAATATAACGGTGAGGTTAAGATGACGTGAAAATACATTTATTAATCACATATTATGCTGTGTTAAAAAAAAATTCCAGGCCTGGAATTGGCATTTTTCAAATTCCATAACTTTTCCAGTTTTTTTCAAACCCTGGGTTTATATTGGGATCGACCGATACGGATTATTAGTAGTTAATAAAACCAATAACCGGTCTGCATTTACAGTGAAAATGAAAATATTTAAGTCAAAATTTAGTTTGAATGCTTTACCGCTTGTGTTGTCTTCGGGTCAAATTTGATCCGTTTTCTTGATGTTTATACAGAACAATGTGACTTCATGACTTTGCGTAAACATACACGCCACTTTCCTAAAGCCAAGTGGCGTGTTATCTGTACGCATTTTGCGCTATCCACGTGTGTGTCTACGCTGTATACAGCGGATGTAAACATACACACCACGTGGCGTTATCGCGAGATCGTGCTGTGCTATCGCGAGAACAACATCACACGTATGTAAAGTAAAAAATAAAAATAAAAAAAGTTTGGCTTTAGGAAAAGGCTTAATAAAAAACATTTAAAAAATGGTTGATAAACGCCACACGCGGGACG
Organism: Sander lucioperca; assembly: GCF_008315115.2. Lineage (NCBI taxonomy): Eukaryota > Metazoa > Chordata > Actinopteri > Perciformes > Percidae > Sander > Sander lucioperca. Next base: position 22,027,348 of record NC_050192.1, on the reverse strand, counting down.
CGATCCTGGCTCTCCTGGGTCAAAGTCCTGCGTTTGACGTAGGGCTGAACGATTTTTGAAAATAATCTAATTGCGATTTTTTTCCCCAAATATTGCGATTACGATTCGATTATTTTTTTAAGCTCTTTGTCTTCTGTATTATTCAACAAAGAATATAATAATGTATAGTATATGAACACACAATTACACGCTAGACAGTTAAATAAGTAAAATATAGTATAGTATATATCTATATACACACACACACACGTGTAATTTTTTACAGTGCACAGAGAGGAGCTGCCTCCAGCCCCTCCCCCTCGTGAAGTTGCGTGCTGCCGTGTGTACTTGTTCAGAGAGGCTATCGTTACGTTAGCATGTTGCTGGTGTTCTTGCCGTGGGATTAACTGGACTAATAAAACCGTTGAAACACCGCGGCCACGCTGCTGTGAAAGCTCCCCGAACGTCATTTATCAGAGTCTGGTTGTTACCCCTCTCAGTGGCAGCTCCTCCACTCATATCTTTATAACGGAGCTAACCGCTAACCGGAGCTAACCGCTAATCAGAGCTAATCGTTGCTAACCGAGCCTTCAGTTCTGTGTGCCTGTATCCATTAACTGCACGTATGGACTCGAGCCAGAATAAAACCCTTCATTTTATTAAAATGGCTGTAAAAGTTTTAAACTACAACTCAGAGTTGTCTGAATGACAGAAATCAGCTCAAGGTACGGCGTAGCGTTAGCGTGCTAAGTTGATGCTTTCTCTGCGGAGTGCAGACTGATTTGCTCTCGCGAGTCATGTGACCAAATCGCAGCCCTTGCGATTAGGAAATCGCGTTTTAACATATCGCGATATTATCGAAAATGCAATTAATCGTTCAGCCCTAGTTTGACCTATCCGCCACCCCCGCCAATCTCCCTCCGTGGACCTCCGTCCTTTCGTACTACTCGCTACGGCGATAATTCACATGTAATGTAAGTCAATGGAGGCCAAACAGCATTGATAAGCACGCTAAAAAGCGATTATGCGTCTTGATAACACGCCAAAATTGCATACGAATTGGCGTGTCATACATACGCCATTTCATGAGATCAGTCTGTACAGTATAAGAAGAGTTTTTTTTTTTTTTTTTTTTTAACTACCTAATTTTGATACAACGCGCTTCACAAATACTGTAGAACAAAAGATCGCATCTCTACTTTCATTGAATTTTAGGCTGTTTTTAACATTAAGTGAGACTCAGTGGTGAGTGCAACTGCAGCAGAGGGACGGACACAGAGCTGCAGCGGAGCCAACGTAGAACACTTTAAAGATTTTTTTTGTTCGGGCATTTTAGGCCTTTATTTATAGGACAGCTGAAGACATGAAAGGGGAGAGCAAGAGAGAGGGTGAGGGGGGGGAATGACATGCAGCAAAGGCCTGCAGGTTGGAGTTGAACCCGTGGCCGCTGCGTCGAGGACTGAGCCTCTGCACACTCTACCAGGTGAGCTACCCAGGCGCCCAGCAGCGCACTTTTTAATTAATTAACTTTATCGTTTATCAGGCAAATAAAAACGCCGATACAGATTCTACCTACAGGGAGAGACTGATAATCAGCCAGGGCAGATAACCAGATAACCGGTCTCTCCCTGTAGATAGTTTAGACACAATTTTAGAACGTTTCCATGACATTAAGGACCTGCATCAGACTGTCGGGGCTCTAATTCACAATAATGACGGACGACGTCTTACTTAAAGATTTTCCACAGAAGATTATTGTAACAATTATTTTCATCAAACAACAAAATTCCATGACTTTTCCCAAAAATGTAGGGATTTTACTTTGTCTCTTAAAAGCCCAGTTCAGACCAAAGATTGGCGACCAGCCGGTCTGCAGCGTTTTAAAACCTGCCAGTTCACACCAATGAGACGAGACGGTGTAGGTCTATCATCTCCATAGCAACGCCTCTTTGTTCTTACGTTCCAACTTCTTTTGTAGGTGGATATATCTGTTACGTCTAAATATGAATGTGGATCTCTCTCTCTCTCTCTCTCTCTCTCTCTCTCTCTCTCTCTCTCTCTCTCTCAAAAATGCGGCACGTTTTCTTAAAAAAATGCGATGGAATATGCGGGAAAACTTGCAAAAACTGCGGTTTCATCATGGCTTCATCGCGGGGTTTGCAGCTTTTCGATGATGTTCACGTCGCGTAATTACGTCACTTCATAACGTTCCCATGGCAACAGGGGAAAATGGCTGCTCTTGTGTGAAGTAAACGCAACATTTTTCAACTTTCTGCTAAGATATATGGGACTTTTTTTGCAACGAAAATGCGGGGATTATGAAATCATGCAAGCCCCGCATATTTTGCGCGGAAATCGGCAATTTATGCGGCGAAAGTGCGGCGTATTTGAAAAAATGCGGCCCCCACACATAAATATGCAGACTTTGGCTGATTATGCGTTGAATTATGCGATCGCATAATTGCGTTTTTCTGGAGGGACTGGCAAGTATGAACTTCAGGTCCCTCAAGGAGGCTACGGTGAAAGCTCAGCGTCTCTCTTCAGTCTCGACACGGAGCGACTTTAAAAAGAAGGACAACACCGGTGGTTTTACATGTTTAACCCAAGTTACCACTATCTGCTTACACCTTATGTGTTTCGTCTTTACTGCCTTTATACATACAAGTCCAACTAAAGACATAACATGGAAACAACCGTAGTCTAAAAGACAGGTTGTTAGTAGCTGAGGCGTGATGGACTGACCTTGGCGCAGCTTTGATGATGTTGTCGACTCTCAGGATCATCTCGGCGGCTTCGGAGGCGCTCAGCAGCACCTGACGCTTCACCTGGAAGGACTCGGTGATCCCCAGCTCGGCCATGTTGCCCACCGTACCTTCAGACATATCTGCAGCGCACACACACACACACACACACACACACACACACACACAGTATAAGCCAGGGTTTTAAGCCAAATGTATGTGACTAAAATACTTTTCTCAGATCTGATGATTGTAGCTGGACTTCTAGCTTTTCCAATGTTTTAGACACAGATATGGTCATAATGTTGGCCTAAAACAAGAGATGCCCAATGACCACAGAGACCCAAAAAACACCCCAAAGAAAACACAAATGACCAAAAAGAGACACAACACGACTACAAAGAGACAAAATCCCACAAAAGACAACATGTATGGGGAAATTGCATTTTTTTAATTTATTTTTTTAAACGTAACATTTTCTTAAGGAAGTGCCAAATAGTCTTCCACAAGCCGAGGGAAAACACTAGCTGTGATCCATTCAATTGTCAAGCGAATTCTAAGCAAACTATTCAAATGTCGCAAAAAAAGAAATGTGAATAATTCCTGTTTCCATCATCTAGTTTGGGGCGAATAAACTGGACTGCAGTGTAGTTTGATCAGAATTCCAAAAACCAGCTTTCACGTGTGAAGCCAAAAGAAATTTAACATTTTATCTGTTTCAATCTGCTTCCTTGAAACCTCCAGTAAAACACTGACAACAAAAGGACGAAATTTGTGGCTGAGATGACAAAGAGTCGCAGAAGTTACCGGCAGAGGTGACAAGCGCCATTGCGCCGGTTAAAGGGCTGAAATATTGTCATGTTTCCATAACTGCAGATCAAATTTTCCCGGGATTAAATGGAGATTGTAACCTTTCCCACTAAAGACAAAAGCTAGGTGTTGGGGGTTTTCTGTCCAGTGGGAAAGATGCGTTATATTGTCCTATCAGTGCTGATAAGGAGCAGCTCTCTGGATTTATTTTTTGCTTGTGTAGAGTAAAATCTGCTGGGTCAAAATAAATTCCTGTAATCAATGCACAGACTTTAAAGCTTGACTTCCTCGTCTGTTAATTAATTATATAATTAATCTGCACAAAAAAGACGTTTGTGATCTTGAGAATGCCTTCTGTGGCAACTTGACCGATTTCCTTTAAACTTAAAGTGCTCATATTATGCTTTTTGCCTTTTCCCCTTTCCTTTATTGCATATATATATATATATATATATATATATATATATATATATATATATGTGGTCACTTTGTAACACACGTTATAATGCTCGCCTAGCTGCTAGCATGGCACGCCCTCATACTCTGCTTCTGACTGGCTAGTAGTCCTTACCTAGGTACTGTCAGGACACGCCCTCATACTCTGCTTCTGACTGGCTAGTAGTCCTTACCTAGCTACTGAGCATGTGCGACTCCCAACAAAGATGTTACAGCAGTGAGAGGTCTCACTCTGTAGCTAAAACAGAGAGCTCAACACACAGGGTGAAAAGAGGAGCTGCAGCAATGTGCAGTACAACAACAATATTAAACCATGTAAACCTATTCTGATATAACCTCTAAATACAATTATGAACCTGAAAATGAGCATAATATGAGCACTTTAAGCGACTTCGCAAAATGTTAAAATATATGCAGGTCTGAAGTCAAGAAGTTTCTCTGCGATTTTTACAGAACTTAGAATCTTCTGAGGCGTTCAGGTGATGAATATCTGTCTGTGTTCACTCACTCAGCCCACAGGTGGTGTTGTTCTCCATGTGTGCGGCTCTCAGCTGAGCCACCAGGTCGGCGCTGTCGTAGCCAGCGTTGTCGGCGATGATGGTCGGCAGCTGGAGGAGAAAACGACGAGAAAAAGTGAGTTTAACAAAACTTTAAAGATTTATGAGTTTAGTTTAGCTGCACAAATGAAGATATAAAGTTCATACAATAGAAAAAAAAAGAAGCTATTTCAGTGCAGGACAGGAAGGAAGCCTAAAAGATAATAAAAAAATGATTTAATTCCTGTACAAAAATAAAACAAGCAAGACAACAAACTGGGAAGCATAAACATATATACACATATCCAAAAAGCAACCAAAATGACCAAAGAAACCATAAGATAAGTTGATGAATACAACCAACAGAATTATCCCAACATAAGGTTTAAAGGTGCTCTAAGTGATGTCATGCGTTTTTTAAGCTACAACATTTTTTTTGTCACATACAGCAAACATCTCCTCACTATCTGCTAGCTGCCTGTCCCCTGAACACACTGTAAAAAACATCTCACTATCTGCTAGCTGCCTGTCCCCTGAACACACTGTAAAAAACATCTCTGTAGACAGCCCAGGGTCCACAAACGCCAACAAAACCAAACTGGCCAACCTGCACCACCAAACATAACAGTCTTCTAGCCAATAACCGACCAGAAGGATTTGGGGGTGGGGGTTGGGGGGGTTAGTGCGCGGAAGGGAGGGGACGGGATGAGGAGGAGGGAGGGGCGAGCTAGCCTCGTTTTGTTTGAAAATACTTCAAACGTCAACAAGAAGTGACGTCACCCAACATCGCTTAGAGCCCCTTTAAGATGAAATGAGAAACTTATTTAACTGTGACCTAAAGGCTGGCAAGGAAGTTAATGATTTAAGTGACCTATTCAATGAATTCCACAGCAGTGGACCTCTATATCTGGTAGAAAGATGTATGTCTTGAGACCGTCACCGACTCAAGAAAGTCCTAAAGCTCCGAGGTGTCAGGTTGTAGTTTTATTTCCCCATTGCAGACGAATACTGTCATAGAAAACAATCTTAAAAGCTGAAGCTTTTTAAAGGAACACGGCAACTTATTGGGACTTTGTCTTATTCACCGTATCCCCCAGAGTTAGATAAGTCCATACATACCCTTCTCATCTCCGTGCGTGTTGTAACTCTTTCCAACGGCTCCACCGGTAGCTCATTCTCTAGCACAGATCCTGGAGGTAACCGGCTCCATCTAGCCTACTGCTCCCAATAAGTGACAAAATAACGCCAGCATGTTCCTATTTACATGTTGTGATTTGTAGAGTCAGTGTGTACAAATAACAAGGTCACATGACACACAGCCATCTTCTAACCGTATACATACTGGGAACTATATTCTCAGAAAAGCAAAGCATTTCTACTCTCTGTCCGGTGCTTCTCAGGTGCTGCGAGCAAATCACTCCGCCCAAGTAGCAGAAGTAGCAGTGCTTCGCCTTTCTGAGAATATAGTTCCCAGTTCATATACGGTTAGAAGATGGCTGTGTCTCATGTGAACTTGTTATTTGTACACGCTGTAACTCTACAAATCACAACATGTAAATATGAACATGTTGGCGTTATTTTGTCACTTATTGGGAGCAGTAGGCTAGATGGAGCCGGTTACCTCCAGGATCTGTGCTAAGCTAGGCTACCGGTGGAACCGTCAGACAGAGTTACAACACGCACGGAGATGAGAAGGGTATGTATGGACTTATCTAACTCTGGGGGAGACGGGGAATAAGACAAAGTCCCAATAAGTCGGCGTGTTCCTTTAAAAGAAAATCAATTGAAAACCTGATTGTATGTTCCTGGAAAACACTTCAAGGTTTGGTGTGATCCTTTACAAAAAAAGAAAAGCAGACCGGTCCGTACCATCATCAGAGCCTTGGCAAATGACTCCATGGCGACTGCCTCCTTTCCTGGCGTCCTATTGGCCAGATCGCTCACCACCTTGGCCATGAGCATCTCAGAGCAGCCTGTCGGAGAGCAGAGTACGAGCAGGGACACAGTTATGCATGTAGCAGATGCCATTTCTCATGTTAATGTCACACAACAGTTATCCACGGCAATGTCAACACCTCATACAGGCGTCTCTGTGGACGCAGTGTGTGTGTGTGTGTGTGTGTGTGTGTGTGTGTGTGTTTACCTCCTCCGTAGACGGTGCGCGGCTCCTTCACAGTCTGAGCTAACACACACAGAGCGTCGTGCAGCGAGCGCTCCGCCTCATCCAGAATCTGCTGAGTCGCTCCTCGCAGGATGATGGTGCACGCCTCGCCTGAAGGAGAGGGTTGAGGGTCAAAGGTCAGGTTAGTTGGAAGCCACTGACCTACGTCTCGTTGCATGTGTGCCTGCACATTGTGTCAATAATACAATGTAATTGAATCACTGAGGTGCAGATGGAATTACACATTTCCATGGCGTAATATTTTTTTATATGTTAAAACAGATGTCAGAAAGTCAGATACATCAGAACGGAAATACATCATCCAAGGGATGCTCTCTTCTCACAAGAAGTTGAACATCTCTCCAAACGTTTACCGTATTTTCCGGACTATAAGTCGCTCCGGAGTATAAGTCGCATCAGTCAAAAAATGCGTCATGAAGAGGAAAAAAACATATATAAGTCGCACTGGACTATAAGTCGCATTTATTTAGAAATTGATTTCACAAAATCCAAGATCAAGAACAGACATTTAATCTGGAAAGGCAAGTTATTCAACTACACAGTAGCACACAGAACAAGGGGCTGAATACGGTAGGTGTCCGGTATGTTAACGTAACACATCAACAGTTATTCAACTACACAGTAGCACACAGAACAACTACCAGGGCGTGGAGACGTAACTGCACCGTTGACGTGCATCTACATCTGTGGACTCGTTCCTCCAGCTCTGGCCATCTTGCTTTCAGCGCGCGACTAGCTTTCTTTGTTTCCTTCATTGCAGTAAGAGTCACATTTACAAGTTTCTCTCTCACTCCAAACTTTCTTTCTGCTGCTCGATTACCGTTTTCGGCTGCATATTTTACTACCTGCAGTCACCTGCAGTTTCTTTTCTTTCTCAGTTGTCTTTAGGAGTAGCATATAGTTGTCAGAAGCCTAGAGCGCCCTCTGGCGGCTTTAGACGGTAATGTCTTCAGCATGAAATAACATTTAAAAACGTGAAATTATAAATATTTTGATATATAAGTCGCACCTGACTATAAGTCGCAGGACCAGCCAAAGTATGAAAAAAAGTGCGACTTATAGTCCGGAAAATACGGTACTTTAACAACCCGTTTTAAATTAACAACGTTATGCCGAACAGTTGCTGTGTCTAGGGTCGGGTACCGAGACCCCGGTGCTAATACGGCACCGGTGCCTTTACGACCGGTATCTACCGGACTGAATAGCAATTAGGGCTGAACGATTTTTGAAAATAATCTAATTGCGATTTTTTCCCCAAATATTGCGATTGGGATTCGATATTCGATTATTTTTTTAAGCTCTTTGTCTTCTGTATTATTCAACAAAGAATAATAATATAATAATTTATAGTATGAACACACTAGACAGTTAAATAAGTAAAAATATGTATATATATATATATATATATATATATATATATATATATATATATATACACACACACACACGTGTATTTTTTTTTACAGTGCCCAGAGAGGAGCTGCCTCCAGCCCCTCCCCCTCGTGAAGTTGCGTGCTGCCGTGTGTACTTGCTCAGAGAGGCTATCGTTACGTTAGCTAGTTGCTGGTGTTCTTGTTCAGAGAGGCTATCGTTACGTTAGCTAGTTGCTGGTGTTCTTGCCGTGGGATTAACTGTACTAATAAAACTGTTGAAACACCGCGGCCACGCTGCTGTGAAAGCTCCCCGAACGTCATTTATCAGTCTGGTTGTTACCCCTCTCAGTGGCAGCTCCTCCACTCATATCTTTATAACGGAGCTAACCGCTAACCGGAGCTAACCGCTAATCAGAGCTAATCGTTGCTAACCGAGCCTTCAGTTCTGCGTGTCTGTATCCATTAACTGAACGTATGACTCGAACCAGAATAAAACCCTTCATTTTATTAAAATGGCTGTAAAAGTTTTAAACTACAACTCAGTTGTTTGAATGACAGAAATCAGTTCAAGGTACGGCGTAGCGTTAGCGTGCTAAGTTGATGCTTTCTCTGCGGAGTGCACACTGATTTGCTCTCGCGAGTCATGTGACCAAATCGCAGCCTTTGCGATTAGGAAATCGCGTTTTAACATATCGCGATATTATCGCAAATGCAATTAATCGTTCAGCCCTAATAGCAATGCAGATTTCGGTGTCCCATTTCGGTGCCACTCTAATGCCTGCGCTGCTCTCTGATGCTCCGAAACGGACGTTAGAGGTAACAGAAGCATCGCTGCACAGGACGCTAGTTAACATTACACTTGGCAGGAGGTGAGGTTAGCCTACCGTTAGCTAGCAGCTGGATTAAACACTGTTTAAATACTGACAGCGTACATGACTGTGTGTGTGTGTGTTTGTGTGTGTGTCCATACCCATGGCAACTCCAGAGAAGTGGATGAGTGTGTCCTCTCCGATCATCACCTCCTCAATCAGCTTACAGTGGCCGAGCTTCACCAGCTCGGGGTGGTCGAAGGTGGAGCTGATCTCTCCTCCTGATCACACACACACACACAGTTTAAAACAAAGTTCTTACTGTGCGTAACTGTGCGTGACTGTGTGTGTGTGTGTGTGTGTACGTACCAGTAACCAGAGCGAGGCGCTCAACGCCGGCAAAGTCAGCGTGCTCGATGGCCATGACACCAGCCCGAGCAAACAGCTGCTCTGGATAGTTATAGATCAACTGTCTGTAAAGAAAGAAGTTTAGTCGCATTACAGAAAAGTATTTTCACTGCAGTAAAAGATCTGAATACTTCTTCCAGCGCTGGTAAACGGGGTGTAGTGTATCTGCCAGCTGTGTCTGCGTACCTGTTGATGAAGCAGTTGATTCCGTGTTTGAGGATCCTGTCGACCTTCTCCTTCATCTTCTCTTTCTCCGCGGATTCAATCTCTGCGACCTTCGCTGTCGAGTCGACACGAACCCTGGAGCCAAAGATCTGACAGACACAAAATATACATTCAGAACAGAATATAATAGACTAATAAACTAAACAACTGAGCATCGTATTTTTTAAATTAAACTAAAGATGCACCGATTACAACTTTCTAGGCCGATTCCGATTTTTCTAACCACTTTACAGCTCACACAAATATTTATTTTCTATCTTTTCTTTAAGAGAACATGTTTTGAACAGATAATGGATCACTATAAAATAGAACTATATAAATTACTCCTGGTGTGGGACATTAACACACATCTAAAGAGCAATGTTAGAACCATTTCCTTCTTTTCACATCAATATCAACTAAAGAAATGTGATTTAGGTTTTTGGTGTCGTCCCTCCACGCCCTACTTTCTCCTTGCAGGTGTTGCATATTACAAACTTGTTATCTTCTGCACACACGCTGAAGAATTCCCAAACAGCTGACATGTTGCAGGTTAATCCACCAGGTTCCTACATGTGGGAGAATAGCGCCGACATGCGCTTCACACCGCGAGGGGGTACGACACACGGCGGAAAAGTTGAGAGAAAGGAACAAGAGACTGTGCTGTGGCGTCCGTGCTGTGGCGTCCGTGTGTGCGTGCGTCCTTGAGAACTGTAACTGGTATAACTTTGTTGTCAGTTAATTGTAGCGTTGACCAGCATGAAATCACCATATGTCAGACTGACCTGCCGGTCGCCGGTCATGGCCGAGCACGTGAAAACCGGCCAATTCCGGTCACCGGCCGGTCTATCGGTGCATCTCTAAGAGATCTTTGTACGTAGTCCTCTGGATTGGTTTACAATCTCTGCAAACTGTTCAACAAAAATAAAGCCGATCTGTCAGCGGGAGAAATTTGAAGCTTCCGGTTTATGTTAAACCGATGCTTCCTGCTGCTGCTTCACAATAAAGTCTCCAGTGAAGAACAGAATCTGGTTTTGACGTAGAAGTAGGGTATCGTTAAAAAATGTTCGATACCAATACCGTGACTTACCGTTAGGGCTGGGCGATATGGAGAAAATCAAATATCACGATACTTTTGACCAAATACCTCGATATCGATACTGCAACGATATTGTAGCGTTGACTATTGGTGCTTTCACAAAATATTTACACAATGAGATTTTTGATAAATAATCATCAGTAATGTGGATATAATGACTAAGTGGGTAAAGGCAAATAATAGAACAGTTACAACAGTCTGGTAAGGTCAGAAAATGACATCACTTTACTGTAATGCAGCCTTTTAAACCAGGAAAAGACAACACTTATGTCATATTACGATATCCAAAATCTAAGACGATATCTAGTCTCATATCATGATATCGATATAATATCGATATATTGCCCAGCTCTACTTAGGGTGATACCAGTTCCTGAAAAATGCTTTTTTCGATACCAATTGTATAAAATCCATTTTAACAAAAAAGGAATTCCAACAGTACACATTACGGCACAAATCTTTTTATTTATTTTACAACTCCTACTAAGTGAGCCCTTTCTCTGTGCGTAACGTAGAGTTTTTCCTTTGTGCGTCTACGACGTGTGACGTTAAACAGCCGATCACAAACATGATTAGATCTTGGTAGAAGCATGCTGCGTGCTTATTGGCTCTCTGACGCTGATGAGATTCACTCCTTAGGTATTGAAATTTGGTATCAAATGACACAGAATTTTTTGATACTCAACAATTCGGTTGGTGCCTAAAAAGTATTTAATTCGGTGTGTGTGTGTGTGTGTGTGTGTGTCAGTGTTTCCCGCAGCACTTTGCAGCTCGGGCGGCCCGCCTAAGCTGGGGAACCCTACCGCCTTAACTAGGTCGTCCAAAAAAAAAAAAAAAAAAAAAAATCCGCTGCACAAAAGGACGTCAAGTGCATCTTGGCGAATAGCGCAGACGCGTTTCACACCGCGAGCGGGCACGCGCGCCACACGGCCGAAATGACAGAAAGAAAAAGAGACGTGGTCCGTCGCTGTCTGGAGGATAACTAGCCAGCTGATATCGCGCGTGTGTCCGTGATAACTAAGTCGTATAACTTATGTTTTGGGTTTATTTAAGCCAATATTAGTCTATAGTTTTTGCAAATTTAAAGTAAGTTAGCTGGTGATTTTGTTGTTTGAGTTCTTCACCTGCTAGCTAGGTTGCACGTGTCTGTTGATTCGATATAATGGCGATTGTTGAACGCCCTTGCTCACGTTTGTATTTTATGTGCATTGTTTACATCGCCTGTAGCGATGCTAGATGTCAGCTCTGCCAGAAGCAGGGACTGTGATCACCTTTGCCCATTTTGACAAAGTTGTTTTGCTCTTTCTTATTCATTCTTATATATTATTTAAATTTTATATTTAGTGTTTAATAAATAATTGTTAAATGTAGTACAGAGCACCCCCTCCCCACCCCAGTCTGACGGCAAACCCCCCCAACCCTACCACCTTAACTGACAAATTTTCTGCGGGAAACCCTGCGTGTATACCTTGATCTTGTCAGTGTCCATGCCGGTGTTGGCGATCAGGATGTTAACGTTCTCCAGCCTCTTCGGTTGGTTCACTCCGATTTTCTTGTCCAGCAGGAAACCTGGAGACGAAGCAGAAACGTGAACATCGCAGAAAACGAGCGATCAGCTGGTGATTATGACATCACACTCGCAGTAGGGATGTCACAGACTCAAGTCGGTACCAAAATTCAGAAAACGTGACACTGGTCCTCATTTTTCTACGGTACCGTAGGTACCGCGGGATGCAATTCTTGTGTGGGCCCGGAAGGCGTTTTCTCCCGATTACAAATAAATCACGCTCGGCTTGACCCCTCCACTCCACGTCAGCTGACACTGACAGCGGAAAAAAGAGAGACATGACCCTGTCCCAATACCCTATCCTGGTGTTCCTTATGTGTATCCTAAAATACACATTATAAGAAGAACGATTATTATTATAAAACGTTTTTTTTTTTTTTTTTTAATCGTGATTAATCGACGAAGTTCTATAGTTAATCGCGATTAATCGCATGTTTTATCACATGATTAAAATTCTATTATTTTGCATTTCAGAACAGTTTTTAAGTCCATATTAACAATCAAAAGCAATTCTTACCAGTGTATCTTGATTGGGAATCAAATGAATGCAAAGAAAGTTACTTTACGAACTTGATTTTAAGATTTGTAATTATTTATTTACTGTAAACAAAAGAAAAATGTGTGAACCTGTCATTATTGCACCATTCCTCCAAGTACTTAACTAAAAACTAAAAATCCTTTACGCAACGTGCATATGGCTTTTCGACTTGTCTACGAGCCGTCCGGGAGTTTGGGAAAATAGAAAGCTCCATTCAGAGTCATTGCTGCTGTGTTTCTCCATCATGCTGCAGCAGGATGTGTTAGGACAGTGGTGGCCAACCAGTTAGGTATGAAGAGCCACAAAAAAAAACGCACCATAGCAAAAAGCCACACAACACATGCACGTCCACACTACAACAGCAACAGTGTCTTCCAGATCTGATGACAGTCATAATACATAGCAGTTTTCATAGTTTTTTTTCTCAATTAGATTGACTCAGTGGGAAACCTGACAGTCTTTGTTATCCACAATCCTTTTCAGGTCTTGCTTGAACTCGGTTGTAGCCACTCGAAGAACTCTCACTCGTTTGTCACTAAAGGGGCTTTCAAACAGTCGGATTCAGCAGTGAAAGGGTTAACGAGGAAGGTGATCTGTGGCCGCTGTTTTTTCCTCAGGTTGCAGAATCTGTCCTCAAAACTCTGCTGCATTATTTTCCATTTTAAAATAATTGGCAAATGTATTGGCAGTATTGGCAGATACATTCAAATGTGTTTTTTTTTTTTTTTTACTTATCTGAAATACTGTATGTTTCAGAAAAGTTAAAAACAACAATCAACCAATGACACAGCCCCCAGCCACACAGGAAGAGCCTCACAGGAGCAGGCAAAGAGCCGCATACGGCTCAAGAGCCACAGGTTGGCCACCCCTGTGTTAGGAGGAAGTGGCAGCTTGATTATAAGTAACGGTGCTGCTAAGGGCCAAAATAGTAGCCTGTTAGGCACGACGCAAAGCCGAGTGAAGTGTAAAATAAATGAATAAATGCCGGCATGCGATTAAAAAAAATGAATGGCAATCGCATCGCGATTAACGCGTTAACGCCGACAGCCCTAGATTTATTGTGTTGTTTTTTACCGTGGTATCAAAACAAATGAATGACTGCTATTGGTATGGATGGCTTTTTTGTTTTAGACACCGTGGAATCGACTTTGGTCTCAAGTATCGTGTACTAGAGCTGGGCGATATATCGATATTATTTCGATATTGTGATATGAGGCTAAATCTCTTCTTAGATTTTGGATATTGTAATATGACATAAGTGGTGTCTTTTCCTGGTTTTAAAGGCTCCATTACAGTAAAGTTATGTACTTTTCTCAACTTATCAGACTGTTCTAGCTGTTCTATTATTTGCCTTTTCCCACTTAGACATTATGTCCACATTACTGATGATTATCTAAACTCTAAGTGTGAAGATATTTTGTCAACCCTAGAATATCACCGCAATATCGATATCGAGGTATTTGGTCAAAAATATCGTGATATCTGATTTTCTCCCTATCACCAGCCCTATCGTGTAACCACACACATACACACACACACACACACACACACACACAAACTCCCTGCTGACACACACACACACTCCCTGCTCTCACACACACACAAACTCCCTGCTCTCACACACACACAAACTCCCTGCTCTCACACACACACACAAACTCCCTGCTCTCACACACACACACACACACACACACACACACACACACAAACTCCCTGCTCTCACTCACACACACAAACTCCCTGCTCACACACACACACAAACTCCCTGCTCACAGACACAGACACACACACACACACACACACAAACTCCCTGCTCACACACACACAAACTCCCTGCTCACACACACACACAAACACACACACACACACACACACAAACTCCCTGCTCTCACACACACACACACACACAAACTCCCTGCTCTCACACACACACACACACACACACAAACTCCCTGCTCTCTCACACACACACACACACACACACACACACAAACTCCCTGCTCTCACACACACACACACACAAACTCCCTGCTCTCACACACACACACACACACACACACACTCCCTGCTCTCACACACACTCACACACTCCCTGCTCTCACACACACACACACACACACACTCCCTGCTCTCACACACACTCACACACTCCCTGCTCTCACACACACTCACACACTCCCTGCTCTCACACACACTCACACACTCCCTGCTCTCACACACACTCACACACTCCCTGCTCTCACACACACTCACTCACACACACACACACACACACACACACACACACACCTTCGTCCAGGTAGGAGTCGGTGAGGCTGCCTCCCAGCTTCTTGATGATGTGGATGGCCTCCAGGTTCCCAGAGCCCTTCAGCCTCATGACGGCGGCGACGGCCAGCTGGGAGAAGTGATCTTTGTGGTGAGTCAGCAGTTTGGAGGACAGCGTCGTCCGGGCGATGTTCAGCAGGTCCTCCTGGAAACGAGCCGAGTCATTGCTACGTAGACCGGAAGGATACGGAGGAGGGAGGAGACAGAAGAAGAGGAAGAGGTAAATATCATAACTGAGGGTTGTAATGCTGGTGATAGATTTATCTCTCAATCAGCTGAATTCAAGTTTAATTAAACTTTTTTGTGCAATTATTATTTCTCACCTGTTTCTAGGGGCGTAAGGACAAATTGATCTGGATCGATATCTTGATCCAATGATCAACGATCCAATATCATTGATGCAAAGTGAATGTATCGATACATATCTTTAGGATTCGATTTCAAAATTCCCGCTTTATATTTCATTTGTTTTTAATGTAAATGTCTGGAAAAGCTCAGTAATAAAATTGCCAATTCATATTTTAGTTGCTTTTTGTGAGTTGATATCAATAGAACTAGGGCTGCACAATTAATCGCAATTTTATCGAAATCGCAATATGGACTAGTGCAATATCCAAATCGGGAATCGGGAATATTTGTTAAAGGCAAAATATGCAAAATATGTGTCAAACCGTTCTGAATGAAGTATCGTGGCGCTGCAGAGACGTCCCGGCCTACAAATCTTATCCTACAGACAGAAACCATCTTTGTTTGGTACAGATCCTCGCAAAAATCACACTATAATCATTTTCATTTTTTAAGATTAAGAGATTTTAAGATTAAGATGTAATATTAGTCAGTGAAAAATGAGAATACCGTCATTAAAAAAAATGCATATAGGAGCAATGCAATAGGAGACAAGGATTAAATATTGGGAGACAAGGATTAAATATTAAATATAATTTATGTAATTATGTGTGGTTGTCATCACGTGACAGTGTGGAGGAGAAAGTAGTTTTTTTGCAAGTTGTTGTTATGTTATTATTGTTTCAGTATTAGTTTTTGGTATTCAGTTTCTGAACGGTGAAGCCAACAGTTTGGTGACGTCATCATTTTTAATTAGTCACGGTAATACCGTATACCGCGGTAAAATAGGGAGGAGGTTTGCCCGTATCAAAATTTGGATACCGCCCAACCCTAGTCAAAATTATCGCAATTAGATAATTTCCTCATATCGTGCAGCCTTAAACAGGTTAAATTGAAATTAGATTGTCCAAAGAACTGATATATCGTATTGTGATCAAAGTTGTGATTTACACCCGTACGCAGTTTCCGACGCAAGAATGAACTTTTTGCTACTTTTGTGCGTCTCACCTGTGATCCACGGCAGCCTCCCTCAGAGCCTCTCTGGCGACGTGAGTGGCCTTCCTCCAGCCAGAGATGATGGTCTGTGGGTGAATCTTCTTGGAGATCAGCAGCTCTGCCTCCTGTAACAACAGCGATGGTTTAAAAAGCAGCGGTAAGTGATAGGACTCTTTATAGGAACACGCCAACTTATCGGGACTTTGTCTTATTCCCCGTCTCCCCCAGAGTTAGATAAGTTAGATAAGCTTAGCACAGATCCTGGAGGTAACCGGCTCCATCTAGCCTAGCTTAGCACAGATCCTGGAGGTAACCGGCTCCATCTAGCTTAGCTTAGCACAGATCCTGGAGGTAACCGGCTCCATCTAGCCTAGCTTAGCACAGATCCTGGAGGTAACTGGTTCCATCTAGCCGACTGCTCCCAATAAGTGACAAAATAACGCCAACATGTTCCTATTTACATGTTGTGATTTGTTTAGTCACAGCGTGTTGTGGCGGCTGTGGCTCAGTGGTAGAGCGGTCACCTGCCAATGCTGTTGGTGGTTCGATCCCTGGCCCTGCAGTCCCATGTCGAAGTGTCCTTGGGCAGGACACTGAACCCCAAGTTGCACCCGATGCTGCGTCATCGGAGTGTAAATGTGGGTGAATGTTTATCTGACGAGCAGGTGGCACCTTGTACGGCAGCCTTGGCCACAGCATATGAATGTTTGTGAATGGTGAATGTTCCTGTACTATGTTAAAGTGCTTTGAGTAGTCGTTAAGACTAGAAAAGCGCTATATAAGAACAGTCCATTTAAAATTACATTTACAAATAAGGTCACATGAGACACAGCCATCTTCTAACCGTATACAAACTGGGAACTATATTCTCAGAAAGGCTTCTGCTACTTGGGCGGAGTGATTTGTTCGCAGTACCTGAGAAGCCCCGTGGTGAGGAGCAGAGAGTTTGCCTGGAGTTCTGCGAGCAAATCACTCCGCCCAAGTAGCAGTGCTTCGCCTTTCTGAGAATATAGTTCCCAGTATGTAGAGAGAGTTACGACACGCACGGAGATGAGAAGGGTATGTGTGGACTTATCTAACTCTGGGGGATACGGGGAATAAGACAAAGTCACAATAAGTCGGCGTGTTCCTTTAAAACCTGCAGGATTAATTTTTTAAATGAAGACCAACAGTATTTTACCCGCAGCAGCTCTGCAGCGAGCACGGTGACGGAGGTCGTCCCGTCTCCGACTTCATCATCCTGAGTCTTTGACATGTCTGGAACCAAGAGGAGAATTTAAATTAAATTGTCAATTCTGCTCATCGTTTTAAATCGTTTGTATGAGATGAACTTTCACTGCATCTTTTTATGTACATTAAACTTTTCCCTGCTGGCCGTAACAAGAACAATGTTTCAAAATGTCGAATTTTTTTTTCTGTGTGTCTGAGTGTGATGTGTGTCTCTCTGTGTGTGTGTGTGTGTGTGTGTGTGTGTGTGTGTGTGTGTGTGTGTGTGTGTGTGTGTGTGTGTGTGTGTCTGTGGGTGCGTGTGTGTGTGTATGTCCCTGTGTGTGATGTGCGTGTGTCTCTCTCTCTCTGTGTGTGTCTGTGGGTGCGTGTGTGTGTCTGTGGGTGTCTCTCTCTGTGTGTGTGTGTGTGTCTCTCTGTGTGTGTGTGTGTGTGTGTGTGTGTGTGTGTGTGTGTCTGTGGGTGTGTGTGTGTGTGTGTCTCTGTGTGTGTCTGTATGTGGGTGCGTGTGTGTGTCTGTGTGTGTCTCTCTGTGTGTGTGTGTGTGTGTGTGTGTGTGTGTGTGTGTGATGTGCGTGTCTCTCTCTGTGTGTGTGTGTGTCGGTGGGTGCGTGTGTCTGTATGTGTGTCTGTGGGTGCGTGTGTGTCTGTATCTCTCTCTGTGTGTGTGTGCGTGTGTGTGTGTGTGTGTGTGTGTGTGTGTGTGTGTGTGTGTGTGTGTGTGTGTGTGTGTGTGTGATGTGCGTGTCTCTCTCTCTCTGTGTGTGTGTCTGTGTGGGTGCGTGTGTGTCTCTTATTTATTTTTGTATGTCTTTGATTCCCAACTTTATCATAATCAGGTTTTTCACATAAAAATAATTTGCCTCTGTGTTTTGGTGCATAACAATAAACATTTAATATGAAAAGATAAACAAAAATATGTACAATATATCAGGTTTTTTTCCCAATGAATTGACATATTTGTGCAGTTATACATAATAGTTAATTTCCCGGCTGGCTACACAAGACCAAAAACCAGATTCACTGTTTTCACAAGTTGCCGGACAATTTTATTTATCATTTCTTTGATTCCTAACTTTATCAGAATCGGGTGTATAGCCGGGGAGATTTTCACATAATAATTTGCCTGTGGTGTTTTGGTGCACAACAAAAACATTCAAGAATGTGAAAAAAAATATGTAAAATATATCAGTTTTTTTTAAATGAAAAGGGATGTACACTTCTGTGCAGGAATGTGCAAAACTTCACAGTATAAAGTATAAAGAATAGGTACAATATACAGAGATAATCATCCAAAGGATGTGCGGCCAGTCTGTCTGCAGCTTCACTCACCAACCAGAACTTTGGCAGCGGGGTTGTCGACTCCGATGGCTTTCAGGATGGTCGCTCCGTCGTTGGTCACCGTCACCGAACCGCCCTTTCCTCCACCCAACAAGATCTTGTCCTGAAGAGAAAGACCAGAGGAAACTGTTCAACTACAGACAGTGTTTCCTCCAGGATTTTTCTTTTAGCAGTGGAGGCAGTCCGAGTCTGTCCGAACACCCACTGGACGGGCCCAATAACCTCTGAATAGTTCTACTTGTTAAATTGCAATGTGAGCGTTCATTATGTCGACAGGATCATTTAAAAGGCATCCGCGACTACATTGTGCGTCTGCCCTATTTCTGATACCGGGGCGGCAGAAATTTTGCCATGGCGGGCCGCCACTACAAAATCAACATAGAGGAAACACTGATTACAGACCATTATGTTTCCTTTAAAGCTTGCTGGCTTGGAGCCGGGCGTGGAATGCGAGCTGCCTAGTTTTAATTAATTGCACAGCCCTACTACCTGTAAATGTATACTGCATTATACTGTTATTGCACTAAGATTATCATTCTCATATTGTATTTAATTAAAATGTGTAAAGCTTATTTTTGCATTTTTTGTTACTTTTATAGTTCAATAATGCCTGAATTACAACGTAGAAATCTGTATAATAAGTAGGGACGCACAGAATCCAGATTTTTGGGGTTCGGCCGAATACTGAATCCACTGGTTAAGATTCTGCCGAATCCGAATCCTCCTCCCAGTGACTGTCCTTCCTTTGCCGTACCTGAAGTTGCTGCATCTTGGCTGCTGTCTGTAGATTCCTTCATGCACAACTCGTATTCTTCCGGATGTTTCATACCAGATGTTGTAACAGCGGTGATGTTGTGTATAGTTTAGGGTCCTCGCCACCACCAGACTAATCAGCATTGCAAATTGAACATGTAGCTGGACTTGAATGGCCTTCTTCTGACTGAAAGTACTGCCAAACATCACTTTTTCTGCTCACCAGTTCCATTTTCACTTTCTCACAGCCTACTGCATTGAACGCTCCACCTACGTAAACACCTTCCCGTAATCAACGGCGCCGTCATTACGGAGACCAGCGTAGCGCGCAGAGTGCAAGCGTAGGGTTCGGTGGAAAAAAAATTAAGGTTCGGCAGACACCCAACCTCGTCAAAAAGCCCAATATTCGGCCTAATCTGAAGCCGAATCCTGGATTCCGTGCATCCCTACATTAAATATAATACATTTTTTGTGTCGGAAACAGCGTACGGGTGTAAATCATAACGTCAGCCGCATGCAGACAGACGTCACAGATGAAGAGATGGCTCTCAGGTACGAGAGTTTGGTGGAAAGCATGAAGAAGTTTGCAAAAAAGCGCGTGAACCACAACGCCGTGGAAACAACCACGAAGAGGAAGTTCCTGAAGCCGCAGGACTGAAGGACTCTGATCATTGGACGGTTTTTAGAGGGTTTTAAGGCTGCTTGGATGTTATACATCCTCTTTTATAGAGAGGTACGATACGATATATCAGTTCTTTGGACAATCTAATTTCAATTGAGTTCTATTTATATCACCTCATACAAAGCAACTAAAATATGAACTGGCAATTTTATTACTGAGCTTTTCCAGACATTTACATTAAAAACAAATAAAATATAAAGTGTATAAGACATGTATCGATACATTCACTTTGCCCAATATTCGGCCAAATCCGAATCCTGGATTCGGTGCATCCCTAATAATAAAACAACAATCAGCTCTGGAGAGTAAGATGACCTACCATCCCCTTCGGGCCCAGAGTGCTCTTCACCAGATCTCCGATAGCAATGGCACCGATAAAGGATGACTGCGGAGAAAACAAACGCAGTTAAATAAAGTTTCAGAGGTTTATTATCTTCCCCTTTACACTTGTGAAATGATAAACCAGACAAGTTGGCTTCACCGATTATGAGAAGACCAAAATAAAACCCTAAATCACAGATAAAAACCAACCCACCAGTCGTGCAGTCTCGGCTTTCTCTTCGTCAGCTCCATGTCTGAAGATGTTGACCGGGGCCATCGATAAGGACGCCTGCAGACAGACAGCAACCACCAAACCATCCATTAATAACAAGGTACACTCAGGCTTTCACAGGTTACATTTAAGACGTTTTAACCCTTGTGTTGTCTTCCCGTTGACGACGCAACTTTTTGTTTTTCTGGGTCAAAATTTAACGGTCCCATGGCATGAAAATGTCACTTTATCAATCAATCAATCAATCAATCAAACTTTATTTATATAGCACTTTACAGCAACCAGCAGGTATCCAAGGTGCTTAACATCGAAACCAAGAATAAAAACACATATCATACAATATAAAGAAAGAACATGTAAAATCAGAAATAGTTACAGAGAAACAGAAGAATGAAATGGTCACACCACTGCTACGTATTAAAAGCCAGACTAAACAGATGCGTTTTAAGTTTGGACCTAAAAAGAGCTCCATCTGTAATAGTGTGAATATCAGGGGGTAACTT
The DNA here is from genome assembly GCF_008315115.2 of Sander lucioperca. Classification (NCBI taxonomy): domain Eukaryota; kingdom Metazoa; phylum Chordata; class Actinopteri; order Perciformes; family Percidae; genus Sander; species Sander lucioperca. Next base: position 22,005,921 of record NC_050192.1, on the reverse strand, counting down.
GTTCCAGAGTCTCGGAGCAGCAACTGCAAAAGCCTGATCACCCCACCGTTTAGACCTAGACCTAGACCTAGATCTAGACCTTGGCACTTCTAAAAGTCGCTGGTTTGAAGAACGCAATGACCGGTTGTGCTCCCGCAAAGTTAAAATTTCGGACAAATACTCCGGGGCCAGACCATTTAAGGCCTTGAAAGCAAACAATAAAATCTTAAAATCGATTCTAAAACGCACAGGGAGCCAATGAAGGGTGTAGAGAACAGGAGTGATATGTGCACGTCTAGATGTGTTTGTTAAAAAGCGAGCAGCTGCATTTTGCACAAGTTGAAGACGTGCGATGACTTTATGAGGTTTTTTAACATTAATATGAGTTCCCCCAGCCTGCCTATGGTCCCCCAGTGGCTAGAGATGGTGATAGGTGTAAACCGAGCCCTGGGTATCCTGCTCTGTCTTTGAGAAAATGAAAGCTCAGATGGGCGATCTGGAATCTTCCCTTTATGACGTCATAAGGGGAAAGGTTACCTCCCCTTTCTCTGGTTTGCCCACCCAGAGAATTTGGCCCGTCCATGAGAGAGAGAGAGAGACATCATGGCTTGGAAATAGAGCTGGGCAATATATCGATATTATATCAATATCATGATATGAGACTAGATATCGTCTTAGATTTTGGATATCGTAATATGGCATTAGTGTCTTTTCCTGGTTGTAAAGGCTGCATTACAGTAAAGTGATGTTATTTTCTGAACTTACCAGACTGTTGTAACTGTTCTGTTATTTGCCTTTACCCATTTAGTCATTATAGCCACATTACTGATGATTATTTATCAAAAATGTCATTGTGTAAATATTTTGGGAAAGCACCAATAGGTATCGATAGACGTATTTGGTCAAAAATATCGTGATATTTGATTTTCTCCATATCGCCCAGCCCTACGAGCAAAGTGGCAGTTGGTCAAGGCCACACCCCCACTAACCCATGTATTACTCTGTTTTTAAGGATGTATTACTCTGTTTTTAAGGATGTATTACTCTGATGTATTACTCCGTTTTTAGGGATGTATTACTCTGTTTTTAGGGATGTATTACTCTGATGTATTACTCCGTTTTTAGGGATGTATTACTCTGTTTTTAGGGATGTATTACTCTGTTTTTAGGGATGTTTTAGGGATGTATTACTCTGATGTATTAATCCGTTTTCAGGGATGTTTTAGGGATGTATTACTCTGTTTTTAGGGATGTTTTAGGGATGTATTACTCTGTTTTTAGGGATGTATTACTCTGTTTTTAGAGATGTTTTAGGGATGTATTACTCTGTTTTTAGGGATGTATTACTCCGTTTTTAGGGATGTATTACTCCGTTTTTAGGGATGTTTTAGGGATGTATTACTCTGATGTATTACTGTTTTTAGGGATGTATTACTCTGATGTATTACTCTGTTTTTAGGGAAGTATTACTCTGTTTTTAGGGATGTATTACTCTGTTTTTAGGGATGTATTACTCTGATGTATTACTCTGTTTTTAGGGATGTATTACTCTGTTTTTAGGGATGTATTACTCTGTTTTTAGGGATGTATTACTCCGTTTTTAGGGATGTCCTACTCTGTTTATATCTCAGTACAAGTGATGCTGAAAACACAATTGATCAGTTTTGCAAAAGGATACATACAACAAACACATTTGCTGCCTTAAAATGTACTATCTAGATTTTATTTGTATTGTATTATTGTTGATACTTTTGGTTTAGGCCCCTCACATTGCTAATTTAAATATAAACTGCTTAGATACATGTTCTGAGTGTGTGTGTAGCATGAAGGGGCTACAACTTACATTTTATTGTGCAAACCTGTGTTATAAAATGACAAATATTATATGATTGAAAGGTACCTTTTTTTGGATTTGACGTGTACCTTTATTGACATTTTGCTTCAGAACAATTTCCCTCGGGATAGATACAGTTCTATCTTATCTTGGAGCACAATTTCGCGAAGACGGGAGCTATTTATTCCGAGCAGCAGTGAACGCAGCATCAGCCGAGCGCTGCATCATGTAGAAACCGCTAGAAGCTTCCAAATTAAAAAATATTCACAAATAAATCAAAAAACGTAAAATCTGACAACCAACGCTGTAGTTATAGTCAGTTGGAAGTGTGGTTTGACTCACACATTGTATTTTTAATTATTCTTCTATTTATTGTCTGTAATCGCTGATTAGTTCCTCTTGACAGCCACAAAGCCCCGAATGACAAGCTAACGCAGCATGCTAACGGGCTAACATGACAAGAACAAGAACACGCAGTCTCTGACTAATACACCCTCAACACACAGCAGCTAATATTTGATTAGCTTTAGCAGACCCGACAGCATCACCAGATCTTTTAAAAAAATAAAAAAATTACTTTGAGGCTGTTAGCTTAGCCGTTAGCGCATTCATAGCGTCCATGTGCTTGCTCGCCGGTTTGCACCGCTAGCTAGCTAACAGAAAGCTAAACGGACGCTACGAACAACGCTTGCGGCACGTGAAGCATTTTAACAGACTATCCGTGAGTTTAGCTACCTATAGAGGTAAAGCGTTTATTTCTTAGCGGTTTATAAAACAGTAAATACATGTTAAAACTCACCATGATGTCTGTGATTCGGGGCTGAAGCTGGAACGCACACAGAAGAAGGGCTGGGCTGGGGAGTGACGCAGTTACGTAAAAACGTGATGTTGCGTTCGGTGCAGATCATGGAAGACACCATCTGTTGAAAAATATGCCCAAATTTGCTTATTCATTCTTGTACACGTTTTGTTTAACGTGTATTACGTGTGTTCTGTAGCCTACACAACAATATCCATAATACAACAATAATACTGTATAAATAAACTATATACATCATACATTTATACATACAACTTTGTGACCATTGCACATATGACATAGCCTATACATTATATATTTATACATACAATTTTGTGACCATTGCACATATGACATATACTATAAACATCCCCTGATCATTATTTTTGCACACCCTGCACAACCCTACAGCCTTCTTTTCCCTTTTGAAACGGTGATATTACACATATTTGTTATAGTGTCTTTTTAAATACTTTTTATGGTAATATATTTAATTTATGTATTTATTTAACAGGAACAATGCTCATTAATCAACAGCAAAGCAACTGTAAATGAGCCAGATTTAGCTCAGCAGGCTGATTTTCATCGGTCCCAGGCCAGTTTGAAAATGGCAACCGTGAGCATTTCGACCTCTTGCTTGAGTCTGTGGTTCTCAGACCGCAGGTCCGAATACAGTCTCGGCCTGGCCCAGCTGTGCTTCCAGCTCGGCCTCCAGCTCCCTGCTCCCCTCCTGAAACTCTCCAGCACAGTGGCGATTTTAGACCCTTTTTAGGGGGGCTCAACTTCATTTTTTTTTAAAATCAATTTTAGTGCTTTAAGTTAGAGTTTGCAAACTTGTCTATTAGTGACAGAGGACACACAATTACAGGTGCAAAGGTTCAATATCCTGTGTCGCTGTCGACATATGTTGTTTTTCATATGTTCAATATTTTGCATTTATCCTCTGGGGTTTAACTGTACGTCCACACCGCCGCCGACTTGATCTTCTAAAGATACAGGAAGTCATTCATTTTCAATGGAAGCTGCTTCTCTCAGCTGCAAGGAGCGAGCGGCAAATCTGTCGGCGTCGCGTTTTGGGCGTTTTGAGCGACCAGAGCATCAATCAGAAAGTTGAAAGTAGGTCAACTTTATGGTAATGAGCTATGACGCGGTTCAGCGGCAGCTGTCGGTACACGATCCGTTCTGCCTGCACGATCCGTTCTGCACATGCGCAAGATAATACTGTTTTACCGAGGATACGACCTGCACGATCTGTTCCACGCTAGCCTATGGCTAGCCTCCACCGGGAAGCTAACGTTAGTTTAGCTAACAGCTAATTCGGCTAACCGCTAGCTGACAGCTAGATTCAGTCTAAAATAACGTTAACTCAAACGTAATGGGAAAAGCAGGCTACAGCTAAATTAAGACTTCACAGTAATAACAATAAAGACAAGTATTGAGTGATTGTATTTTAAATGAGCACAAGTAAAGTAGAACTGACGTAACAGCTGTTATATATGTTAGCTGTTTGTTATATATGTCAACGTTAATTTTCAGGTTTTATTTTGAGGGTCTTTTAAAGTTATTACATGCTGTCTCAGCTAGCAGTTAGCCGAATTAGCTGTTAGCTAAACTAACGTTAGCTTGCCTGTGGAGGCTAACGGCAGACCGCTACAATCAGCTAGCGGTTAGCCGAATGAGCCGTTAGCTAAACTAACGTTAGCTTGGCTGTCGACCGGAAGCGTGGAACAGATCGTGCAGTGTCGTAAATCCTCGTACAACCGCACATGCGCGAACATTTTGCGCATGTGCAGAACGGATCGTGCAGGCAGAACGGATCGTGTACCGACAGCAACCAATCAGAATATAGACGTCCTTCACGCTGGCTGATCCGAGAGAAACATACGATGTAAACTTTGGTTCCTACCAAAACATTAGTTCAGAGAAAAAGGAGGAGAAGCTCATCATGGCCGTTGCTGGGTTCCCTATCATTTATGATATTTGCGTATAGGGACCAGTTAACGTTACCTGCCGGTCACATGGTCTCTAAACAGTCCGCTCACGGTGAAGTCCTGCACGGATCAACAGCTGGCGGCTGCTCGCTCTGCCTGCACGCTGCTGCGGTTCAGCGGCTAACGAGCGAGCTAACTGCTAACAGACACCGCTGCGACCAACAACCAATACACATTCTGTCATTATATATGTCATTTATAAAAGGTTTCTAGTGTCAGTGTATTGGCCGTGCAGTGGCTGCTTGATCTTTTTCCATGATGAACATAGAATGCTGCTACGTCAGAGCGGCCAAAGCATCAAACAGCTTCCCCGGACTTTCTGACCAGCGTCCTTGACCGGGCGGCCAGAGCTTCTTTGCAGCTCATGTCAGCGGCGGTGTGGACGTACAGTAACACTTTTGCAAGGCACTGTATCCGTGTCACATTCCCATTAGGGGCTGAGCCCCCCTAAAGCTCTGATCCCTGGCTCCAGCAGCTCCTCGGGAGCCTCCTGGCAGCCTTCCTTGTGCTTGAGAGAAAGAGCCTTCCTGAAGTCAATTTCCTCGTCTTTTGTGGAGAACTTTGTGGTCATATTCTTTTCCATGGCAAACTAAATCTGAACATCGCCCCACACAGTGATGTTAATCAGTCCATTCTGCCCGCTGGTGAGAGCTGCTGAGGCCGAGCTTCTCCTCTGATATCTACTCTGTATTTATGTTTTTGACTGTAGCAGTACTTTGCGTTATTGTTTATCCCCTTTTTAATATGTTAATTGTTTATTGTATGCACCTAAAACACCAAGGGCCTTGGCAATTAATCTAATTGTGATTTACACGAAAGGTCCATTGCAATTTGAACAAAATAATGTAATATTTAATATTTAATACTATTGATAATGCTGTGCAATTATATTACTGTGCAAAATCTGTATACTGTGCAATATCATTACTCTCATTGTCCAATATCTATTACCCATCAAATAGGCTCACCACTATTGGGCAATATTCAAATAATGTGCAATAACCCACACTGCATATCACACTGTATATAAAACCATATATACATTTTTTTATATGTAGCGTCTCAGAACTGTGTACTTTACCCCCCTTTTTTTGCACTACTTATTCCATGTTGTTACATTTATTTTACGTATATGTTGGCAATAAAAGGCATTCTATTCTATATGTTAATTGTTTACTGAATGCACCAAAAACACCAAGGCAAGTGTAAACTTGCTTGGTAATTAATTTTATTGTGATTTACACCAAAGGTCTATTGCAATTTGAACAAAATAACCAGCCCGGTCTCATGGCAGTTTGTGTAAATGTGACGTTATTTTAATCTATTGATACGTGTTCACGGAGACGTTTTTGTCGTTTTTTACGTGGTGGCCAGCAGGAAAATGTGAAGTAATGTATTTCAATGGGAAGCATATTTCGTGGCCACAGCACGAAAATGGTAGGGAGTAGTATAAAGAGCCGAAAATCCGCGTAGGGAGGTTGGTCGGGGTGGTGGATGGGTCAGGACTTTCACCCGGGGGAGCGGGGATCACATCCCTGCATGTGGCGTTTTGTCCCGCGTGTTACTGTGGCCGTCTCCCGGCGTGTAAGGCGCCCTTTCCCCGTAAGGTTTTTCCTAAACCCAACCTCCGCCATCCCGTTAATGTGGCGCGTCCCTAGCGGGGCGCCTCGGGGGCGCCTCCCAGCTTATGGAGCGTCCTTTTTGGCCGCCTCCCGGCGTCCTTTCCCCGAGAAAATAACGTGACATTTACACGTAAAAAATGAGAACAACGTCTCCATGAACACGTATCAATACTGCCCTACAAAGCAAAAAGGCAGTAACTACGCAGAGTGCAGAACTGAGAAAAATGACTTTAAAGCAGCCATATTATGCTCATTTTCAGGTTCATAATTGTATTTTACGGTTGTACCAGAATAGGTTTACATGGTTTAATTTTCAAAAAACACCATATTGTTGTTGTACTGCACCGCTCTCTCTCACTGCTGCAGATCCTCTTTTCAGCTGGTCTCTGTTTTAGCTACAGAGTGAGACCTCTTTTCTTCTTCTTCTTCTTCTGTACTATCTTTGATTGCACTGCACATGTGCAGTAGCTCAGATGTAGATCATGTCAGCTAGCTAGCTCCATAGACAGTAAAAGAAAGGCTGTTTCTACAACTTCGGTCAGTTACAAGGCAGGATTAGCTGGGAGACTTCTAAATGAGGGCGCACATGGAAGTAGTTCTTTTGTAGATTATGGTGAACTTGTGTGTGTTGTAGCAGTGCTTTGCTATTGAGAATGCGGTAGCATGCTAGCGTTAGCATGCTAGCGTTAGCATGCTAGCGCTAACGCTACGAGCTAATGGTTGCGGTTAGCCTGCTCGTTTCGGCTTGTGACGTCACAAGCCGTGCCGATTTTGAACAGCTCACCCAGAGACTGAAGGCAGGACACATTCAGAAACTATCTCACTCTAAACAGCATGGATGGATTTTTTTCAAAGTTTGTATGTGTGTGGAAGCACCAGAGACACAAAAGAACACCCCAAATCCCAGAAAAAGTGATTTTTTCATAATATGGGCACTTTAAAGTTATCCTGTCATCCAGCTAAGTAGTTGTAGGTAGATTATTGGACATGTGGCTGTTTTTGTTACTTTATATTAGCTTATTCTTTGTACAATCAATCCTCATATTTAATTTGATATTTTACCCCTATTTTGCAGTTACTGTATTCTTGCTTTGTTTCACTGGGGCTTTTTGCAGTTACTGTACAAACGACTACCATTTTTCTCCAAAACGACACACATTTGAGATAAGATGTTTTGTCACATAACAAAGGATGCCTTGAATGTCATGAAAATGATAATAACTCATTTTTGACCAAAAATGCAGTTACTGCCTTTTTGTTTTGTAGGGCAGAATAGATTAAGAATAACGTGACATTTACACAAACTGCCGTGAGACTGTGCTGAAATAACACGTAGGCCTACTTATATACGAACATGCATTACATTTAAAAAACATCAAAACAGTTTTTTGTTTTATAATGAACATTTTATTGAAAGTTTAAACAAGGGAACAAAGACAGACAAGGAACAGGGGATCTATCCATCATGTCAAGGTTTCCGTTGTTGTTTCTGATGTATAAATGTGTCTCTTTGTACTTTAAGGAGAACAGAAGGAAAGAATAATGGAAGGGGAGGAAGTACAGTTTATTTTTCACGTTATTAGCCGCTCCCGAGCTTGCTAAATTGTTAGCCTTGGTGGCTTCTAGACGCCGATGGTAACGTTAATGTTAGTGTTGCTGTTGCCGACCAGCGATGTTCTCACGACTTATCCCTCCTGTGGTCCTTGGGTCAAATTTGACCCATTTTCAAAAAGTTTCTATATCAGAAATTTGAGTTTCTCTCAACCAAATTGTCAAAACAAATTATGTGGATGGTTCCGTACAACGCATCGCATGTAAAAATAAATGATCCGTTTATTACTTTCATTGAATTTGGGTGTTTTATTCAATTTTATAGCGTTTGAAGAAGAAAATTGATAAAAGAAAGTTGAAAAAAGTGACAAAAATGTCAAAAAGTGCAGAAAAAAATCAACAAAGACATCATAAAAAGTGATAAAGAACATCGGGAAAAGTGACAAACTTTGCGAAAAGTGTCTTAATTTTAATTTTGACCCAGAAAAACTAAAAGCTGCACGGTCAACGGGAAGACAACACAATGGTTAACCACTTGGTTTAAGCCAAGCATATCGTGTACACGACTTCCTGTGTTGTAACCACAAACTCACGAGTTCCATCTGAAAGCAGAAATAAACTATTTAAAGATATTTTCAAAGCCCCGTCCTCTCATCTCCTCTTCATCAGGCCCCGCCTCCGGCCTCTGTGATTGGCCGCCTGGACAGGAAGGCAGTAAATGTGCATGGGGAACTTCCTGAAGTAGCTGCTGACGAACGGTCTGTGGAGGACACACAACAGAAAAACAGCTGGAGTTACCTTGTGGAGGAGGAATGATATTGTGAGGCTAAAATCTGAAATAAGAGTGAAGTGCCCAGGTTAGGGTTTGAGTTGTGTACTTGGCGACCCGCTGGCTGAGGCTCAGGTAACACAGGTTGGTTCTCAGCACTTTGTTTTCCTGTTGACGGAGGAATTCGGCTTCTTGCTGCCGCTCGACGTCAAGACGTACGGACTCCCGAAGCTCCGCCTCGATACGACCCAACTGAAACACACAAACACTGACTGATCCACTAAGGATTGTGTGTGTATCCAGTGGTGTAGTCTATACGTGATACGCAGGTATACGCAGTATACCCACTAAGAAATCTCCAGGATTTCCATATACCCACTTAAAAATGTGCAATGATACGCAACAACATAGTTATGTGACAGAACTTTCACTTCAGATATTTATATTCACAAATACGGGGTCAAGTAATGTGACAGCAAACTAAACTAACACTGCAGAACACGCAGAGAGACTTTTCTCATCTTTCATCGATCCGCTCCTCGCTGAGTGCAGTGTGTAGTGCGTAGTGTGCAGTGTGTAGTGTGTAGTGCGTAGTTCATAGTGTGTGCGTATAGTGACTGGGCCCAAATGCTCCGCCTACACTAACGCCAGCATCCTCATATAAGTTTGTATTATTTCATTTTGTCCTGGTTGCTTTGGGAATCAGAATCAGAATCAGAATCAGAATCAGAAAAAGCTTTATTGCCAAGTACGTTTACACACACAAGGAATTTGTCCTGGTGCTGTAGGTGCATGTCACATTAAAGCAACACGCACAGACACACCGAGTCGCCATATATGCGGCGCCAAAACAACTCTCTCTTAACTCTCGCAGGGAGAATACAGCATCACATGAAGAGAGGAGAGGGGAAAAAAAGCAACTCTCAGACTATCCTCATAAAGATAAGAACAGTGTGGGAACAGGAAAAAAACACCTCAGCACATAGGCACACAAACAGTACATTTGCACTGCTGAACATAACATAACATAACATAACATAACATAAATGTACAGTTGCACATTTGGCTGCGAAGGCGTTGGACTGGGGAGAGGGTAGGTTGGGGGAGTTTGGCCTGCTGAGAAACGCACAGCCCGGCAGTCCCACTAGTGACCCAGTCCGCAGAATGTTATAGCGAAAACACAGCACGTTGCCATGGTGACACCCTTGAGGTCAACTTTTGTGATCCAGGCTCAGGTCTCTGATGTGAAAGCATCGTTCTGCTTTTTATTCCATTATATATTTTTGATATATTTTGAATGTCATCTGTGTTTTCCTTCTCATATGATAAATAAAGGTATTCCCACCATACATTGGTGCATAAAAGTGTATCAGAAGGCAGGATATTAGTCTTTAACGCTCAAAATAACCCTGGGGGAGGACACCCAGACCCCCCACTTTGATATGCCACCTCCCTATAAAGATTTATAGATATACCTGTATGTATATGTATGTATATACATATATATATATATATATATATATATATATATATATATATATATATATATATGGTACAGTATACCCACTACAATAAATTAGACTGCACCACTGTGTGTATCCAAGGGTGTAACTTTGGGGGGGGTTGAGATCTCCAACTATCTAGGGAGGTTCTCGGGACATGTATGCATGTATTTAAAAAAAAAAAAGCAACAAAAACTTTGAAAAAAACGCCAAAGCCTTCGAAAACAAACCAAAAAGGCGACAAAAATGTTGAAAAGGAATAAAAACTTCGGAAAAATCCCAGTTTTGATTACCGGTCAATCAATTGATCATCCCTCCTGTACATTACGCCTACATCTGTATCACAGCCTGATATATCATGTTCGTGTTTTAATATTTTTAAAACTTGGACCTTGGACATATTTCTAAGATTCTTTTCAAAATTAGGCCCTATGTTCCCACATTTCCTGTTTCATAAATTTGTATCAGATTTCATCCCCCTAACCCTAACCTCTAACCCTAAAAAATGTTGTGGGAGGATAGGGCTTAAATTGAAGGGAAATGTAGGAACACAAGACCTAATTTTGAAAATGTCCTAAAAATGTGGGAACACAGGGCTGTGGGAACATAGGGCTATAGGAACATAGGGCTGTAGGAACATAGGACTGTAGAACATAGGACTGTAGGAACATAGGGCTGTGGGAACATAGGGCTGTGGGAACATAGGACTGTAGGAACATAGGGCTATGGGAACATAGGGCTGTAGAACATAGGACTGTGGGAACATAGGACTGTGGGAACATAGGGCTGTAGGAACATAGGGCTGTGGGAACATAGGACTGTGGGAACATAGGGCTGTAGGAACATAGGGCTGTAGGAACATAGGGCTGTAGAACATAGGGCTGTGGGAACATAGGGCTGTAGAACATAGGACTGTGGGAACATAGGGCTGTGGGAACATAGGACTGTGGGAACATAGGGCTGTGGGAACATAGGGCTGTGGGAACATAGGGCTGTGGGAACATAGGGCTGTAGGAACATAGGGCTGTGGGAACATAGGGCTGTAGGAACATAGGGCTGTAGAACATAGGACTGTGGGAACATAGGGCTGTGGGAACATAGGACTGTGGGAACATAGGGCTGTGGGAACATAGGGCTGTGGGAACATAGGGCTGTGGGAACATAGGGCTGTGGGTACATAGGGCTGTAGGAACATAGGGCTGTGGGAACATAGGGCTGTAGGAACATAGGGCTGTAGGAACATAGGACTGTAGAACATAGGACTGTGGGAACATTGGGCTGTGGGAACATAGGGCTGTGGGACAATTGGGCTGTGGGAAAATTGGGCTGTGGGAACATAGGGCTGTAGGAACATAGGGCTGTAGGAACATAGGGCTGTAGGAACATAGAGCTGTGGGAACATAGGACTGTAGGAACATAGGGCTGTAGGAACATAGGACTGTGGGAACATAGGGCTGTGGGAACATAGAGCTGTGGGAACATAGGACTGTAGGAACATAGGGCAGGAACATAGGGCTGTGGGAACATAGGGCTGTATTATTTTAAATGTTACCTCCTCCAGCAGACTCCTGTTGTCCTGCAGCTTCCTCTGCTGCACGCACAGAGCCAGAGACGCCGGATCAGACAGACGCCTCACTTCCTGTCTCTCTGCCTCGTTTACACCTGGTTTACCTGCTGCACCTGTCTGCTGCTGCTGGACGATCGGAGGCAGGAAACAGGTGCTGACAGAGAGAGAGAGAGAGAGAGAGAGAGAGAGAGAGATAGAAAGAGACAGAGAGAGAGAGAGATAGAAAGAGAGAGGGAGAGAGAGAGATAGAAAGAGAGAGGGAGAGAGAGTGATGGGTTCACATTTCACTTCATCATGTTGTTATCTTGTCAAGCTGCATGTGTGTGCTGAGAGACAGAGTTAATGAACGTATGAACACACACACACACACACACACACACACACACACACACACACACTTTTATGTAAACCAGTTTCCATTCCGATTTGTTTACAGTCGGGTCTGATCACGGTAACGTATCCCTCTGCTAAGGTCGTGCTGCTTCGGTGGAGACACACACACACACACACACACACACACACACACACACACACACACACACACACACACACACACACACACACACACACACACACACACACACACACACACACACACACACACACACACACACACACACACTTATCAGATTGTCGGAGTTTCCACTTCCTCTGCAGATACAGATAGCAGCAAATGTTACCATCAAAGTTTTTATTTGGATCTTTTTTTCTTTTCTTCTTTTATTAAAAATGTTAAATTTTAACATCATATGTATGCACTAAACATTTTGGTCAACCTACTAAGGTACTGGGTTCGCAAATATTGTTCGGGTATTTTGGGTAATTTTTCTGAAAATTGTGGATGTTTTTGCAAATGTCTGGATGTTTGGATTCAGCTGTTAAGGGGAAATGGTTGTTTGTCGTTAAACCAGTCTAACTCTAATTATAAATAAAGTTTTAATATTTATATTGGGTAGTGTGTTCGGACTTTTGGTCTTAATTAGGACGTTTTTTTCCCCAATTTTTCTTGCTGTTTCCTGTTGCTCTGCATGGCGTTAATATTCATCATTACAATCAGCTGTCCTGTTACCTGTGCTCTCTGCTGTCCAACTCCTCCTGAATCTGAGAGAGATGACGAGCTCCCACCCTGGCCTGCAACACACACACACACACACACACACACACACACACACACACACACACACACACACACACACACAGAGGATAGAGTATCAGTTAATTACATGTTCTCAGAGGACAGACTGAAGAAACTGTTTCCCCCCCGACGATAGTTTCCCTGGTGATAGGAGACATCTGTCCGTCAGTCTCCAAGCTGACAGACGACACCGCTACACACACACACACACACACACACACACAGACAACACCGCCACACACACACACACACACACACACACACACACACACACACTCAGCTGGGTAGATATTAGTTACCTGTATCAGCTCAGGAACGTTACACCTGCGGTTTTTGTTTAGTTTGGATTCTCATAGCTCTGCAGTGAGATCTGGCTATAACGCTTATCTATTCTGGGATAGGGGGAAAAAACGCTCTGGCTGGTTGGTATTTCTTTAAAGGAACACGCCGACTTATTGGGACTTTAGCTTATTCACCGTAACCCCCAGAGTTAGACAAGCATTTACATGTTGTGATTTGTATAGTCACAGGGTGTATAAATAATGCCATGATCACCAGTCACGTTCGCTACTAACTAGCTATTCACATTGGTTTTGTTGACGGAAGTAACTGTGCTTTTCAGTGTTGCGCTAATCACTCCGCCCAAGTAGCAGTGCTTCCACTTTCTGAGAATATAGTTTCCACTTAGTATACAGTTAGAATATGTCTGTGTCTCATGTGACCTTATTATTTGTACACCCTGTGACTCTACAAATCACAACATGTAAATAGGAACATGTTGGCGTTATTTTGTCACTTATTTGGAGCAGTAGGCTAGTTGGAACCAGTTACCTGCATGATCTGTGCTAGGCTAAGCTAATGCTGGGGGAGTCAGACAGCGTTACAGCACGCACGGAGATGAGAAGGGTATGTATGGACTTGTCTAACTCTGGGGGTTACGGTGAATAAGCTAAAGTCCCAATAAGTCGCCGTGTTCCTTTAAACCAATCAGCCCCCGATGCAGCAATGGTACCCTTGCAAAATGGATAGTCGGAGGGAAGCAACATGGAGCCTGGACTAAGTTTTGATTAACAATTTACCTCAGAGATCCGTAAAGGTCTCATCAAATAAAAAGTAAAAAATTGTGTTGTGTTTTATTTCTTTATTGGTCAAATAAACGTCAAACAAGACTATAGTCCTGTTAGCGCCCCCTAGAGGCTGCAACCCATAAGATTAAAGTTTAGACAGAACAAACAGCATACTGATGACTTTTCCTGGCCTTAGGGGCCGATTACACAATGAAGACAACGCCAGTAAAACCATTGTTTACCTATGGTACAGTGTGCTAGCCTGGTACACTAGCCTGGTCCTACCAGACTCTGGTCTATTAGCCTGGTCCTACCAGACTCTGGTCCACTAGCCTGGTCCTACCAGACTCTGGTCCACTAGCCTGGTCCTACCAGACTCTGGTACACTAGCCTGGTCCTACCAGACTCTGGTACACTAGCCTGGTCCTACCAGACTCTGGTCCATTAGCCTGGTCCTACCAGACTCTGGTACACTAGCCTGGTCCAGAAAGGGCCATCACATGGGGTATAGGGCCCTATCTTGCACCCGGTGCAGCGCAAAGCCTGACTTAAGTGTCTTTGCTAGTTTAAGACCAGCAGTTGTCAATTTCCAGTCCAGTCCGTTGTTTAAATAGCAAATGTCCATGCGCCCATCTGTGGGCCCATGGGCGTGCTGGTCTTACAGGGAAGTGTGTTCAGATGCATTCTGGGCGTATTGAGGCAGCTGGAAGTGATCGTGCCATTGACCAACAAAAACCTGTCAGTAACGCAGCATTTCAATGTTATTTTAACAGCAAATTAGTAAAATGCGCCTAGGCTTATGCACAGCAGCACACACACATGCAGAAGATGGCGAATAAAAATATTACGCTTGACGTATTTACCACGTTTTTGAAGCTTTTTCTGACGTTTTGTCACTTTTCCGGAGTTCTTTGTCGATTTTTTCTGCGCTTTTGACGTTTCTGTTCTTGTTTTTTCCGACATTTTTGTCACTTTTTTCACCGTTCTTTTATCAATTCTTTTCTTCAAATGTTATAAAATTGAATAAAACACCCACATTCAATGAAAGTAGTGAACTGATCATTAATTTTACTTGTGAAGAGCGATGTACGGAACCATCCTCGTTATTATTTTTGACAATTTGGTTGAAAGAAACCCAAATTTCTGACATAGAAACTTTGTCCCAAGGACAACAGGAGGGTTAAAGAGGCAGTCAATGTGGGGCCGAAAGTCATAAATACTTGGAATACATACAAATTACAGTGCATTCATTTTCGTAGCTATATGTACGAATGGTTTATGAGAACAGCCTCATAGAAAATAGCCAGACTTTATTGATAATAGACTAAAACATGGGAAATAAAACATTACACAAACAAGCCCTTTAAAAACTGTTAAAGCATCTTGTGTCAAACTGAATCTTCAGAACGTATAATCAATATCACTGCAATGAGAACTTTTTTTTTTATATTTGATGACATTTCAAGAATCTAATAGTGAAAAGTCCTGCATTAAGAAATTAGATTTCTGTGCATAAAACATAGTAGAAAATATATTTTATATCTTCAGTAAAACTGATCGAGCTGCTTCAGCAGCTTTAACAATTCTTGTTTAAGACGAGATCCTTTTTAACATCAATGTAATGAACGAACGGTTATACATAAAGTCAAGTATCAAACCAGATAAAAACAGCTCAATCATTTGAACATGCAGATACTCACAATGTGCTGGAAGTCCATCTCTGAGTGTTTCCGTCCTGCAACTTTACCTCCTTTCTTCTCTGCAGCTGAGACGTTTGTCTCAGACACCTAATTAGTTTGTTTCTGCTGCTGCACCTCCTCCACCTGAATTAGTCATCAGTGTGTGTGTGTCCAGTGTGTGTGTGTGTCCGGTGTGTGTTTCTGAGTTCACATTAGGAAAACCAACCCTTTGTAATTCAGTTATATAATACATTTTTTGCTGCTCAGTGTAAATCCGTCACTGAGTTTTGTAGCATAAAGTCTTTCTTTCTTTCTCAGTAAGTTTCAAACTCAGTGCTGGAAGACGTTTTCAGATCCTTTACCTACTGTAAGTAAAAATATCAATACTGCTGGTCATTAGACTTGTATTTAGTGCTGTCCATGTGTGTGTGTGTGTGTGTGTGTGTGGAGTGTGTGGGCAGGTGTGGTTTTTTCCATCTACTAATCAAGCTCCAGCACTAGTACTCCTGAGATCCAGGCAGCCAGCGGCAGTTCGTTTCAGTCTACCATGTGGTAACTACTCTCGGCCAAACACGCAAGTTCTCTAGTGAACCTTTGCTATCAAAGTTTTTCTTTGTACTAACACTGTGTTGTCTCTCTATGCGCAGACGTTGGAAGTCTACGTCACCTTCGCTACCAGCTACGCCACTAGGCCTGTGTTTTCAAGTCTGCCTTGTTTACCTCCACTCCTCCTCTCCATTTGGATCACCAAAGCAGTTTTTCAAACTCTTTGTAAAATATGAACAAACAAACAATGAACGCCACAGAACTTTTTTTTCATTATCTAGTTTGACGTTTTCTTAGGGGTAAGTTGAATGGTATCCGTGCATAAACTCCAGTACTTGCCGATACCAGCATTTTAGGCAGTATCGGAGGCTTGGTATTGGAACATCTAGTACAGAAGTCTCTCTCAGACCACTTAAATTACAATATGCTGAAATATTATTATGATTGTTTTGCCCAATGATGCCAAAAAATAATTTTGACATTTTGCAATTACTGCTTTTTTCTTAGAGTCTGAGATTTTTTTAATTTCATAATTTAGAAAAAAAACATCTGTCTTTCAGGGTTATGTTGTTAAAGACTAAATTAAAAATAACAGTACAAACAAAAAAAAAAAAAAATTCTGAGATCAAAATTCATCTTTTATTCTCAGAATTCTTGTAATTCTGTAATCTTTAACATGTCTTTCACACAGTAATCCTGTTCCATCAGAATGAGATCAGTACTTTACAGCAAATACACTTTATCATAACAACGAAAAACCAAAACAGAAAACTACTACTACTAATTCTAGTCACTTTTCAAACAGAGCAATGCCTCGTTGCACATGTTTCTAACATTTCCTTTTCAGTTTTTAAAGGTCTAAATAAGGTAAAACTCTCTAGTATCTCACTGAAAAAGCAAAGAACAATGAAGATCATTTGCATTATCTTGGGAATGAGATAATGTAGGTTGGGAATCACAGCTTTAAATTTCATGTCTGACCACTGACATTTGATTAAAAGCTAAATGTAAGCACTGAGTACGTTTACATGCACACTAATATTCCACTATTATTCAGAATATGACAATATTCTGAATTTGATACATGTCATGTAAACAGCATATTACAGTTGGATATTCAGAATAATGCTTTTTTCCAAATATAGCATTTTCTGATTAAGACGTGGGATATTCTGGTATTATTCGGGTTTTAGAGGCATTGTCAGCCCTATGTTCCCACATTTCTAAGAATTTATTTTTCGCTGAAAATTAGGCCCTATGTTCCCACAGCCCTATGTTCCCACAGCTCTATGTTCCCACAGCCCTATGTTCCTATAGCCCTATGTTCCCACAGCCCTATGTTCCTACAGCCCTATGTTCCTACAGCCCTATGTTCCTACAGCCCTATGTTCCCACAGCTCTATGTTCCCACAGCCCTATGTTCCTACAGCCCTATGTTCCCACAGCCCTATGTTCCCACAGCCCTATGTTCCCACAGCCCTATGTTCCCACAGCCCTATGTTCCTACAGCCCTACGTTCCCACAGCCCTATGTTCCCACAGCCCTATGTTCCTACAGCCCTATATTCCCACAGCCCTACGTTCCCAAAGCCCTATGTTCCCACAGCCCTACGTTCCCACATTTCTAAGATTTTTCTTAAAATTAGGCCCTATGTTAGGGTTAGGGTTACATTCCATCTGTAGTCCATTGCTACTGGATACTAGGTTGGGTGTAATTGGCTACCAAATTGGGAGAAAGGGGGAACATAGGACTGTAGGAACATAGGGCTGTAGGAACATAGGACTGTGGGAACATAGGACTGTAGGAACATAGGGCTGTGGGAACATAGGACTGTAGGAACATAGGGCTGTAGGAACATAGGGCTGTAGGAACATAGGGCTGTAGGAACATAGGGCTGTGGGAACATAGGCACGCTCCCCTTTGAACATGTATACAGTGCATTTGGAATATATGCCTAAATCAGGGTTTTCACCGCAGGCTTATGGTCAGCTCTGTGCGTTGCTATGGTTGCTGTACACAAACCAACCAGCCAACAGTTTGCAAGGCTGCAGCAGACCCGATAACAAGGAGAAACACAGCTACTTTTAAACATTATCAAAGACTTGCATATCAACAGGTTTTTGGATATGAGCACACATCGCTACGTGACCTTTTCAAGAAGCTTGTTGAAGGAATGAAAGAGGGAGGCTGTGTTCACACGGTCCAACAAGTCGTAAAAAAATCTATTTTGCACAGCTAACGTAACGTTACATGTAAACAGGAATATTAGTGGAATTTTCACATTCATTAGCCATGTAAACAGCTTAGTCGGAATATCGTCTTTTTCGGAATAAGGGCAAAAATCGGAATATTATGTGCATGTAAACGTAGTCAAAGTGAATTATTTAAAAAAAAAAAAAAATTAAAATTAGTTTTCTGGTTCAATCTCTGTTGTGTCGTTTTTCTCCCTACAGCTGAACACTCTCTCATGAAGCAGGAAATAACAAAATGACATAAAAGGAGAAATTGTGTGCATCTGATCTGAGGAACTTCCACTGCACTCCTTTTTTTTGCAATTATGCATAACAATCTATCAGCAAAAGTGACTTATATCACAATAAAAATGCATTTGCAGCTTTGAAAAACATGAAAGCAGAAGTGATGGCAGTGTTTTCATTTCTCTGATTGTCATCTTTGTGTTAAGAAAAGCAAATATTTAATATACTTTTGAATGTATTAATATTTAGTTCTCATTTGTCGTGTAAATGTGCATCTATGTGTCTGTGCAGCGTCTGTAGAAGTATAAGTGGTAATCAGTGAAGAGCGCCCCCTCGTAGTTTTGGTCAGTACTGCAGTCTGCTTGACCCTGATGAGAGAGACATGAACAAATATATTCAATCGCTAACTATTTGAATTAGGAGAAGTTGAGAATATATATATATATATATATATATATATATATATATATATATAAAATGGTGTCTTGTAAGCCCTTTTAGGGCTGGGCATACTTTTTTGTGCATGACACAATAATAAAGTTATTCATTCATTCATGTATTAATATAGTAAATACAAACTAAAGGATTTCCCTGTTGGATTGGCTCTGTGCATAATTAATAGTTTGGGATAAATAATAAAAGGTGTGTCCTTAAAGAAGCAGAGGAAAGTTTCTTACGGCCACTGTGGAGCGAAAGTGATACGAGCTGTGATGAAGACGAGCCACATGAAGAGGCCATTCATGTTCCCCCTGCAGAAACAACACAGAGAAACCAAACCATAAAAAAAAAATCAGGTCTAGGTTTAGTCAGCAAAGGTAGAAGCTTGTCCTCTTTGGATTTAAAGCACCATTTCACTGGAAGCATGAATGAATAGCAGGGCTGCAACTGAGCGGCAACTTGCGGGTCTGGAAAGTGAAGCTAAAGCTGAAGCTCCTTAAAGGGGAACTGTGCAGTTTTTTTTAGCTTAATTGACCTTAACTGAACAGCTTCGGAGTCATTGGAATGGTTATATGACTTTTTTCGAGTTGAATGGTGGTCGTCTCGCTCCCCCCTAGCGCCTGTGAGCGGAAAAAAAACACCCTTGCAACTTTCGGCTGGCAAGCTGCCGGCCTCAGCTTCAGGAAGTATGGCGTGATATCAGGTCTCGTGATGTAACAAATTGCTTCACGGCACTGCACACATACGCTCATCCGGGAACCGGCTAACAAGGTAGCAATGGAGTTTTTCACGCTTTCGTCATGGCTGAGCCGGCAAAAAAGAAGCAGAAACCTAGGAAAGCATTGTCGGAGGAACAGAGAAAGAGGAAACGGCAGACTGACCGAGCGAGTAGTAAAACATAGGAGCTGCCAAATATCTATTCTGAAGCTGTAGGGGAGCTCTATAGAGAAACCTGCCAGCAAAAAGAGAGAAAACAGCGAAGAAATGGCCAAAACTGCATAGCGCCTCTTTAAAGATGCATTCTCTGTAACTTCCAGCAGGGGGCGACTCCACTGGCATCAAAAATAAGTCTGTTTCTATAGAAGTCTATGAAAAAATGAGCCTACTTCTCACTTGATTTATTACATTTTCATAATGAGTTTATGGTCTCAATTGTTAGTTTCAAGTCTTCTTCAACACAGCATGATGTTCATTTAGTAAATGATGGTCCCATTTATTTTAAAATAGACAATAAAGCAGGGGATGCTTTAGGACCTGTCAAGAGGCTTAGCGATGCTAACCATTCTAACACCGTGGACATTAAAATAGACCTCAACTTGTTTTTGGGTGTTGTTCATGTTTTCATCTTAAACTTTAAACCTCTCACTGTGTCGCCCAAAAAGGTCTTGTTAAGCGTTCGGTAGCACCTTGCCAACAAAGCTAGCTCACTACAGCTAGCGTTAGCTGGTAATTTAGGGAAAGTTTGCCAATTTTCTGTATTGCTGTACATGCAGATAAATGGCGCTGCAGTATCCAGAGTTCCGCCCTTTAAAACGCCACCGAATGACTAGCGTCAGAAGGGTTGAAAATCATCAGTAAATTATTGCTTATTGCTAATTACTAGCCATCGTATTTTCTTCCGTTCAGCGAGTAATGACAACAACGATCTTCTTGACTACTATCAACACTCTCTGATGAAAACAGTGACTGACGACAGCGTGCTCTGTGTTTACGAGGTCTGGAGAGATGTTCTGTCATTTCCGGTTTTCATTTTTTGGGCGACAATACAGATTAGCGCCGCCTGCTGTTATGGAGATGTATTACGTCTCGCGCACACGCAGAACGTACGCTCAAGTTGGCGTCGCTTCGGTGTGTTCTGAGGCACTTTTTTGAGAGACGGGAGCCGACTGATCAGTCCGACTCTCTTTTCTGCCGACGGTCGGCTGTCGGGTTGGTGCGTCAGAGCCTTTAGCCGCGTCATCCTCCTAATGCTCCACCCTCAAAAAATTGCCAATTTGTCAATTGTCCGGTTTCAAAAACCAAATGGCGTGAGGATTCAACCAATGGGTGACGTCATGGCTGCTACGCCCATTATGTTTACAGTCTATGGTTCCACCACTGTTACGTTTTGTGTGTCCTGTAGGATTTGTGTCCATGTCCTTGATTAGTGTGAGCGTGGCTGTGATTAGTATGTTGTCCTCCTATTATGAGGGAAACCCTGCCACACATCCATTATTCATCAGTGTTTTCCCACACTTCCTGCATTATTAACTGTAATGGTAACTCAGTTAGTGGACTGGAACCTCACTGACCCTAAAACCAACACACACAAACAACTTGATCCAAGCATGTTGTCCATCAAGCACAGATATACAGTTTACCTCCATTTTTTATTTTATCTTTTACCGTTATATTTATTCTACTGTTTAATCAGTTTTAAAGGTACACCGTGTAGGAATTTCTCCCATCTAGCGGTGAAATTGTATTTTGCATTCAAACAAATAGTGCTGTCTAGCGTCTCGCTTTTTCAAATGTGTGTTGCAACAACGGTAGCCGTTATGT
The DNA here is from genome assembly GCF_008315115.2 of Sander lucioperca. Classification (NCBI taxonomy): domain Eukaryota; kingdom Metazoa; phylum Chordata; class Actinopteri; order Perciformes; family Percidae; genus Sander; species Sander lucioperca. The sequence continues at coordinate 21,984,424 of NC_050192.1, read as the reverse complement.
ACCAAGAGGCTATGACAACATGTTTTCCAACTTTCGCTTTTTTGGCGACGAGGATTCCTTCTCCTGTGGCTCGGCTTAAGTCTGATCCTCCATTATGAACTAAAGGGCAGCGACAAGCGCCTCTCACTGATCTCCTTCTCCGTTTCAGCTGGTTTCAGTCACGTGACGCTGGCTCTGAACGAAAACGCCTTGTGGATTAGCTAGACAGGTCAGCTAGTGCTCTATGTCCCTCTCAGCCATTTATAGTTTTTCAAAATTTCGAAACGACATGGAAGCCTCCTTGGACTTGCCCGTCCAATGTAAATACAGAGAAGAAATTCTTCGCTTACGAGGATAAGTCAGATCATTGGCAGAGGTCATTTTACACCAATGAGGACATATTTATGAATGAAGACTTGATTTTAGCTCATAAAATACTTAAAACCCTACACAGTGTACCTTTAATCGTTTTATTGTCTTGTTTTTTTTCAATCTTTTCTTAATGCCTTTCTGTCTTATGTAAAGCATTTGAAGGGGATAGTTTGGATTTTTGTTGATGGTGCACGCCCCCAGTTTGTGATATTGTGTGACTTTGGTGAATCCGAACTAAGCCTTTAAAACACAAAAGTCACACAACATTAGGCACGATGCCGGTTACCAGTTTCAAGGTATAGCACGGTTTGAAAAAAGTCACAGTTTCAAAACCGTTACAATTTTCTGTCATTCCAACTGATCCAACCAGGGATGCACCGAATCCAGGATTCGGCTTTGCATTTGGCCGAATATTGACGGCCTTTTTGACGGGGTTCGGTTTCTGCCGAACCTTAGAATTTTTTTCCACTGAACCCTTGCACAACGAGCACTACGCTGGTCGACGTAATGACGGCGCCGTTGATTACGGGAAGGTGTTTACGTAGGTGGAGCGTTCAATGCAGCAGGCTGTGAGAAAGTGAAAATGGAACTTGTGAGCAGAAAAAGTGTAGTTTGGCAGAACTTTCAGTCAAAAGAAGGCCATTCAAGTCCAGATACATGTTCAATCTGCAATGCTGATTTATCTCATGGTGGCGAGGACCCTAAACTATACACAACATCACCGCTGTTACAACATCTGGTATGAAACATCTGGAAGAATACGAGTTGTGCATGAAGGAATCTACAGACAGCAGCCAAAATGCAGCAACTTCAGGTACAGCAAAGGAAGGACAGTCACAGCTAAAAACTGGTGTTAACCAGACAACCATTACCAGCTTTGCTAGCCCAACACCGAACAAACAGGGTTTACTGTGTTAATGGACTGAGGATGGGAGTAGGATTCGGTATTCGGTTTCGGATTCGGCAGAATCTTAACCAGTGGATTCGGTATTCGGCCGAACCCCAAAAATCTGGATTCGGTGCATCCCTAGTATATAGAGAGTCAGATTGAACAGATAGTCTAGCTAGCTGTCTGGATTTACCCTGCAGAGATCTGAGGAGCAGTTAACCATAGTCCTCACAAATCCACCGGAGGTTAGAACGCCAACACACAGAAAGAGGAAGGTAACGGACATCTGGTCGAAAAATAATTTCCGGCGGCACCTGAACAATCCCGGAAATGAAACGTCGTTGATATACAGTAGACTAATCAACAGGTTATGTCAGATATTTACCTGAGTGTTTGATGGGTATTTGCTCCAAGTGACAGTGTTCATATCCAGCACAGCAGAGCAGGTCTCCGACTCATCAAAGCTACACAGATGAACCACCAGCAGCTCCGTGGAACTACACAGAAATAAAAAAAAACATACAAATATATCAGAACATGTTTAATTTACTGCCATGTATAGTTTTAGTTTCTATTCATAACTCATCTGAAGACAGTCAGCTCAATTTACCCAACCAAACGGTGAGCTAGATAAGCTAACACAACAATGCTAATGCTAAAATGTTGACGTTAGCTAGGTTATGTGAGCAGATATTAGCTATTAAAGTGTCCCAAATATAACACTAATACTATAAACTATACACTAACGTTGTTTACAAGAAATTGTATTTTTAATAATTTGTATTTTTAGTGTTTTCGTAACAGAAACATTTAAAAAGTGTGAGTCAATGGATGCCGACGTTAGCAGCAGGGAGATAGGGGTGACCGAGTATGGCCATGGGTAGCGCACGGCTAATTCAACGGTGTTAGCTTCCTAAATAGTTAAAACGATATATACTGTTAGAAAGGTAAGAAGTTCTACTTTAGTTTCACAACATTAAATTAACTGAAAACATTACAACATGATTTACAGTCGTATTTCAACAGATTATTTGATAGCCTGACGTCGTCATACTCTAGATTCTAGTCAGAATATGAGTCTGATGCTGCTCCATTGGGCTGTGATTATGGGGCGTGTTTCAACCGAACAGGGAAAGAAAATGCCTCTGCACTCAATTGGATAGACCTACAACCAATCAGAGCAACAGATAGACCTACAACCAATCAGAGCAACAGATAGACCTACAACCAATCAGAGCAACAGATAGACCTACAACCAATCAGAGCAACGGAGACAGACGTCACAGAAGCTGCAAGTCAAAGGCAGGCTTCGGCAGAGCAAAGGCAGAGGCGGCAGTTTCCGTGTCGTGCGGACGGGTGTGGCAATGTGTATACATACGTGATCCCGGTTCTCTGTTCCTCTTTTAAAATGAATGCGCTGTCGATATCTTCTGTAACAGACGCAATGGCGGAATCTACACATCTCAGTTCTCCAGCGGCAGCCAGCTTTGTTGTAAACAAATTTTTTTTACGTTACTGTTGATCATCTGTCCATCATCGTATAAAGCCCGCCCCGACAATTTGATTGGTCCGAACAGCTCTGGTTCGAGCATACTTGCTCCACAACGGATCAAGTCCAGACCGAACTTCCCGACCTCAAATGTTGTGGGCGGGGCTAAGTTCAGCTGTCATCCAGGGTAATTATTTGATAGAACGTTTGGACACAGTTCTGTTATATACAGTAGTTCGTAATATATATATACAGACTGAGTCCATCAGTATGTACTTACTTCATGAGCAGGGTGACTCTCATGTTGACTGGGACAAACTGGCTGACAGGAACTCTGTAGATGTATTTACCTGGACTGAAGGAAAAAGTAAAATCAATCAGCTCTGTTGAAACTTTATCTGTAAGTAGCCTCTGTTGAATTAAAAGCATGTTGATTTATTGTGGATTATCAGACCTTTTTTGGCTACAGTTAGCCCATAAATTACAGATTAAAGACAGTTTATAACAATTAAGCAAAGTCCTTTTAATTTTATAGGAATTTGCTGGAAAGATCTTTTTAATTTAGTACAAATTATAGGGAAAGTAGGCAATGATCTGAGGAAGTTATTTGTGTTTAGTTTATAAAGAGTCATTGATTTGAAGATGACTTTCCATGAAGACATTTTCGAATATATACTTTTGATACTTAAAAGTATATTTGTGTTAATAATATGTGTACTTAAGTCACATTTTGAATGCAGAGTGTTTACTTGTAATGTAATATTTTCACAGAAGAGTGTTGCTACTTTTACTTTAGTAAAGAATACGAACATTGCATCTGACTGATAAACTGTATATGGTGTTTAGGACAGAATTTAACACTTACATTTAATTATAAATCATTGATCATCATCGAGTTTGAAACTGGTTCTTTAACAAACCCTCTCAAATTCTGCTAAATAAAAATTGCTATAATTTGGGGTGGCAGTAGCTGAGTCCATAGGGAATTGGGTTGGGAAACGGAGGGTCACCATTATTGCATGTATAGGACCTGAGCATGTGTGTGTATTTCAGGTGTGTAGTGTTTTCTTTTTTCTTTTTTTAAAGATTATTT
>NC_050192.1:21893102-21970602 GCF_008315115.2 Sander lucioperca | reverse complement strand
AGGAGGAAACCACAGCACACTCTCTCTCTGTCGTCCTTGAACTGTGATTTGCACTGATGCCCTGATAACACAATAATGCTGCTATGATGTAACACACACACACATACACACACACACACACACACACACACACACACACACACACACACACAAACACATAAACACATAAACACATAAACACACACACAGTAATGTTCCATGACGTTATATACCCTATATAACCTGAATTGTGCTTTTTTTTTTACTGTTCTTGATTGATTTGATCCGCATATGATGACTTTAATTACAAAGCTCACCTTTCAGCAATCAAAAAACATTTCCATGAATGCACTAAAGGGAAGAAAAGAATGCCTGAAGATTTATAATATGAGGAGTTATAATGGAGCTATGCTAGAAATGTAGCACGGTTTCTGATTTTTTTTTGTTCCGAAATATATATTTACAGATGTAAAAAGATTAATGTTGTTATAATAATAAAATTGTAATGCTATGTAACCATATGTAACTTTAATACAGACCGGCCTCACCCAGAAACGGCCGTATAGGTCGATTGCGCAAGCAGCTCATAACAACCCATTATTACTTTTCATTATTACTTAGGTGGCGACCTCTCGTTAACCTGGTCCTACCAGACTCTGGTACATTAACCTGGTCCTACCAGACTCTGGTACATTAGCCTGGTCCACCAGACTCTGGTACATTAGCCTGGTCCTACCAGACTCTGGTACATTAGCCTGGTCCTACCAGACTCTGGTCCATTAGCCTGGTCCTACCAGACTCTGGTCCATTAGCCTGGTCCTATCAGGCTCTAGTCCACTAGCCTGGTCCTACCAGACTCTGGTACATTAACCTGGTCCTACCAGACTCTGGTCCATTAGCCTGGTCCTACCAGACTCTGGTACATTAACCTGGTCCTACCAGACTCTGGTACATTAGCCTGGTCCTACCAGACTCTGGTCCATTAGCCTGGTCCTATCAGGCTCTAGTCCACTAGCCTGGTCCTACCAGACTCTGGTACATTAGCCTGGTCCTACCAGACTCTGGTCCATTAGCCTGGTCCTACCAGACTCTGGTACACTAGCCTGGTCCTACCAGACTCTGGTCCATTAGCCTGGTCCTACCAGACTCTGGTACATTAGCCTGGTCCTACCAGACTCTGGTCCATTAGCCTGGTCCTACCAGACTCTGGTACATTAGCCTGGTCCTACCAGACTCTGGTCCATTAGCCTGGTCCTATCAGACTCTGGTCCATTTCATTTGTCCAGAGAGTCTGGCCACTCTCCATTGACAAGTGTTAACATCCTTGAAGGCGGGTACTCTGTTGAAGTTTAAAACTATTGGATCTGCCCAGAGCCACTCTGGATCTGCCATAACCAATCGCTAACGTTTGGTCGTGACGTCTGCTTAGCGTTGCTAGTGTTAGCCTTAGCTAACTCCTTCACCACTAACGGAGCGAGCTGGAATATCTAACTTTTCCTGAACCCCGTGGGGAGGAGGGCCACGACATCATGGCCACCAACACAACTCAGCAAAGATTGTTCTTGCTCTGGCTTTAACTTCTGGATATTCGGCAGCGTTGCCATAACGGACCAAATGGATGTTTGACCCAACCAACCTTCCTATGCGGATTTTCGGCCTTTCATACTACTCGCTACCGAAGTCACTCTTAATGCTACGTCATCTTCTCATTGACTTTACATTGGCATTGTTTTCCGTGGTGGCCACACAGAATTTTCACACATTTCGTGCCACCACCACGTCATGTGCTGTTAACAATTCGTGATCCTTTCACAGAATTCTGTGAGACCAGGCTGGGTTTAAAACAACTATGTGCTGCAGTAAATAGATCATATATGTCATTTTGGGAGTAATTGGCAATCAACCTATTGAGTAGCTGTATTGCATAATATTATCAAGACTAAAAGTTTAAAGACAGTACGTTAGCTGCATTATTTAAGTAAAAGGGACCACACTATTCAGCATCTAGACGGAGTGATGTTGTCATTAACACGTACATTTTTACGTATAAACTCTAACGCCTACTAGCTAGAGCCAGCTAAATGCTGCTAACATTGTATGTAGTTTTATGCTTCATTTCTGTTTGTTTATTGGCCTTTGGTTACATAACGGTACTTAAAATCAAATGTTATTGTTATAACAACAATACCATTTATGTTATAACAGATGAATGAATAAATATATGTATAATATAATGGATGGAGGTACCCGTTGGAGCGCAGGCTGCCTGTCAAGCTCTTCAGCTTCGCCAGTCGGTGGTTCCAGACCTCCAGCTCGTTGATTCGAGTCTCCAGATTGTCGGTGAGCTTAGACAGCTGCTGCACCGCCCCCACATTCTCCATGAAGATCTGCTCCTGGAGAAGGAGGAGGAGGAAAGGGAGGAGGAGGAGGAGGAGGAGGAGGAGACAATACAGTTTCTACACAAAGTTTTTGTTAACTGCACAATAGTCTATATCGACGACGGTTCATTTACGGGATAGTTCCGGCGACACCGAAAGTTCCTCTAGATGCCCCTCACTTTCCGCTTTTGTCTTTACTTTAAACTCCAATTACATCGAGGAAACATGAACCAGAACCTCGGAGCAACGTTACATGCTGAAAATGGCAAGTTTGGTTCTTGGTGATTGGTGGGATTGCTGTGGACGAAGTTCACACACTGGGACGAGCCAATGAGGTCTAACCATGTATCAGCTAATTTAAAGGTCCTATGACATGCTGCTTTTTGGATGCTTTTATATAGGCCTTAGTGCCCTAATACTGTATCTGAAGTCTCTTTTATATAGACCTTAGTGGTCCCCTAATACTGTATCTGAAGTCTCTTTCATATAGACCTTAGTGGTCCCCTAATACTGTATCTGAAGTCTCTTTTATATAGACCTTAGTGGTCCACTAATACTGCATCTGAAGTCTCTTTTATATAGGCCTTAGTGGTCCCCTAATACTGTATCTGAAGTCTCTTTCATATAGACCTTAGTGGTCCCCTAATACTGTATCTGAAGTCTCTTTCATATAGACCTTAGTGGTCCCCTAATACTGTATCTGAAGTCTCTTTCATATAGACCTTAGTGGTCCCCTAATACTGTATCTGAAGTCTCTTTTATATAGACCTTAGTGGTCCACTAATACTGCATCTGAAGTCTCTTTTATATAGGTCTTAGTGGTCCACTAATACTGTATCTGAAGTCTCTTTTATATAGACCTTAGTGGTCCCCTAATACTGTATCTGAAGTCTCTTTCCCGAAATTCAGCCTTGATGCATTTAAAAAAGAAATCTGGCTCTTCTGGCTCCACCTACAGCCTGTAGTGCGATTTGCAAAAATCCACCGCTCCCTGTTCAGATGCACCAATCAGGGCCAGGGGGGGGGTGTCTAACTGCGTGTCAATCACTGCTCATGCACACGCATTCATTCTCCCTTGTGGGAGGAGGGGCTTAGGAGACCGTTTTGGGCTTTAGCAAAAAAGGGGGGAGGGACTCACTCATGTTCAAATGTTTTGGCTAAGTCCTGGATCTTCCCAATCCTACCTACAGCCCCCCGTCGCTGCGTCCGGAGCCCGAAAGCTAGATTGCCGTTTGGTACGATGGTCACATCTCTGGCAAACAGTTGCATGATTTTTTTTAAAAGAAATCCCCATTTTAAGAACCTTTGATTTTTGAAAAACCTAAAAGTAACTTTTGCTGTTCGTTTAAAATCAAAATAGGTCAAATCTTAAATGTCAAAACAACATTAACCAATAAGATAAACAGTCTGGAAGGCAGGAAGAAAAAAGGAGGAGGAGATTACTTTGTCCACCATGAGGAAGTTATGAATTTTCTCTCCGTCAGAACAGGAGACGTCGCCGACTTCCGTCACCGCTGACGGCAGCAGCTCCTTCACCTCCTGAGCTATTACACCTGAAACATCATCGGGTTATTATAATACATCACAATGTATAAAGCATCTCACTCACCTGGTTTAATAATAAATTATAGATTAAATATTGTAATAATGTGGCTTGTCACCTGTCTGGTGGGTGTGGTCTATTCCCATGGTGGAGGCAAACTCTGGTTTATAATCAAACTCAACAATTCTCATCTGAGTGATTCTCTTCAGCTGCTGCTCGGAGTCAACCTGACAAACAAGCAGATGAGCGCATTTTTACCAGTAGAGACATCGAAATTACAGTTGTATATTGATTAGGGCAATAATTCCCAGACTGATCTCATCTTCATTGATTTAACTAAAGCTTTTGATTTTGTTGATCGTTAACTGCTTTTAGATAAGCTCCATGATATCGGCCTCTCTGAAAATGCAGTTTTGTGGTTTAATTCATACTTGCATAATAGAAAACAATGTGTAGTCCTACAGGGAAGTAAATTGGATTTTTTGATTCAAGACAGAGGAGTGCCTCAGGGCTCAACACTGGGACCACTTCTTTTATAAATGATTTACCAATAATTTTTAATAACTGTTAGGTTCAACTGTGTTCAACTTTATGCCGATGACACTGTCATATATATATATATATATATATATATATATATATATATATATATATGTAAACATATATATATACACAAATTCAAGCTTCTCTTCAGTTTGACTTCATTATCCTACAATATTGGCTTTTACATAATAAATTACTGCTTAACAAAACAAAGTCCTATTATATTATCTTTGGTACCAGACAAAAATTCAAATCAAAATCTGGTTCCTGTGTAATAACCTGTAATGATGGCTCTTCTCTGCATAAAGTTGATAAGATTAAATATCTTGGTGTATGGTTTGATACTGAACTCTCATTCAAATTACACATCGAGCAAGTGTTACGTAAAGTGAACTTTGGAATCAATGTTTTATATCAAGCTCGGAATTGCTTTATGCGTAGTGTTCGTATAAAACTTGCCTCTTAACTTATACTTCCAATTATTGACTATTGTGATGTTGTATATCAAAATACATTTAACTCAGACCTTGTTCCACTTAACACAGTATATAATAGACTTTGCAGATTTGTCCTTGGATGTCCTTATCTCACTCATTACTGTATAATGTATAATGCAATTAATTGGCCATCTCTAAGTAGTAGAAGACACACTCACAGGCTTCAACTTATATTTAAATGTATTTATTTCAATTATAAATCCTCCTTATTTAAAATAGTATCTTGTACCTTATACCTCAAACAATGAAGTTCGGCACTCTACTCAACTCTACTTCTCTTTCCCGCAAGTTAAAAAAACAATTGGCAAAAGAGCTTTTTAAGTTTAAATATATAAGTTAAATATAAAGTTTATGTCACTGTCTTACCTCCTGTATGTTTTCTTTGGCGCGGCGGTCGGACGGCTGCATGACGGCGCCCATCACCTTGGCGTTGCCGCAAACTACTAACGCCTCATCAGGGGAGTCGGTGTTGATGCCTACCCGGCCTTGACAGACCACGCCGTCCTGCACCGCCCCGCGCTGCCACAGGGCATCGCCGTCCATCTCAAACTGACCAGGGTTAGAGGCCTGTGGAAAGGAGATGCTACAGTTATACAGCATAAATAAGACAGAGATTTGTGTTGTCAGTGGTTCACACTAGAGTGCGGATCGGGTCGCATTTTTCTGACCGAGCTCGGATCACGTCCAACAGGGCAATAACCGAACCCGACCCGAGCACGACAGGCATTAAGATATTTATGTCCGAGCCCGACACAGTTAAAATCTAATTTTTTTTCTCATACTAATGAATCATGTACGTTTGTTTGTGTGGAAAGCCCACTTTTATTAAGCAACTGTAGGAAGGCATTCAGAAATGTCAACAGATGTCTAACACAGGCGCGCACAAGAGGCCCAATCATATCACAAAAATTAACCTTTGCATCAAGTGAAACAGGCCCATTGGCTACCTACATAATAAGCTGTTTTAAATTTAAAATGTTCAATGCCTTATCGCGCTGATGTGACCGAGCCGGACCCAAACCGGAAAATCATTTCCAAATATCTGTCCGAACCCGGCCCGGCCCGACGGGACCCGACGGGCTCGGGTCAGGTATCCATCCTCTAGTTCACACTTCTTGATCATTAGTTTGTAGTTCATTGGTTTAGAGTTGTTACCCTGACGATGATTCTCTCCGACAACAGAGCTGTGAGGAGGAACATCTCCCCTCCTACCACTGCAGCGTACAGACCAACCACCATCTGAAAATATCTACAGACAAACACAAAGTTAGCATGTACCGCTGAATTAGAGCCCGACCGATAAAGGATTTTTAAGGCCAATATCGATACAAATATTTGGTGATTTAAAAATCGGATGTTCCGATATATTGGCCAATATATATATTTTTTAAAAATCCAGAAACGCGTAACAAAACATAAACAGATTATTTGTAGTTATTTATGAGTCCTCACTAAAATAATATGATAATGCAGTTTAAAAATAAACTTGTTTGTTTTATTGTCACAACAGAAAAGAGGAACATCAAAATATATTAAAGTTCTGATAAATAAAATGTATAAAAATACAAATTTAAGAAACTTTTTTTTTTCCTTTGAACAAAAACACAATAACAAAAACAAATCAAAGAGTGTTGCCAACAGGGACGTTGTAGAGCGCCCTCTGGTGGACAAACTATGCAACGCCAACACTCAGAACATGGTTGAAGGGTGTTTTGTCCGTTTTTATTTTATTTTTCAAATATTCATTTATCGATACCGATAGTTTGGAAAATGCCTAATATCGGCCTGCCGATAAGTCGGTCGGGCTCCACTCTGAATGTTGTTCATTCTTTAATTCATTAACTCAATCACACACCTTTGGTCAGGGTTGGGTTTGCCTTTCTTCCTCATGTTGTTGGACGTCGTCTCGCTGAAGTGCAGTCGGCCGAGCGTTACCTTGGTAATTTTGCCGCTGGGTAGACTGACCCTGGGGATCATAATTTATTGTTTTCAAAATATCTGTTTAAATGTTTGTGCTTTTACAACTTTTTAAAATGAATAACGTAGAGAACACTCAAAAAAGAATCCAATCAGAACTAGACAAATCAGGCCTGTCAAGCTTTGAGTTTCTTAATTTACCTGTTTTCTATGTGGATTATCAAGGTGACATTAAGTGCTTCTTTAAAACCCTTTTACATTGTACTCATTTTAAAGCGATTTAGTGGAAATAGTGGAATGTCAGCTAAGCATTAGCTTAATTTGCTGCAGGTACAGCTCAAAGGTTGTCATTTCAGTCTGCAAAAACAAAGGACTAGAAATGAGAAGCTGCTTTTGTCTCACTCTGTCTGAAAATCAATGATCACCGTTGTTGTAAACTGCCAACACAGTCTCATGGCAGTTCGTGAAATGGTCACGTAATTTAATCTATTTGATTCGTTTACACGGACACGTTTATCAATTTTTTTCCGTGATGGTCAGCACGTTTTTTATAATACCAACAATTGCATAGCTGTATACAGCAGGACAGGTTGGGTTTAGGAAAAGAAGAACGGGACAGTTGGGTTTAGGAAACGTGACACACAAGACGTGATCCCCGGTCTCCTGGGTAATAGTTCTGTGTTGTTAGACCCATCCACCACCCCAACCAACCTCCCTATGCGGATTTTCAGGCTTTCATACTACTTGCTACCGTAGTCGCTCTTAATACTACGTCATCTTCTCATTGAGAATCGTGCTGTGATCACGAAAGATGCTTCCCATTGAAATACATTAGTTTAAAAAACGTGGTGACCATCACGAAAAAAAATTTGATGAGACGTGTTCGTGTACATGAATCAAATAGATTAAATTACGTGACCATTTCACCAATTGCCGTGAGGCTAGGTTGAAACTGTATATGTCCCATTTGTGAATGGAAAGCTTGACAGACTGTATAGCAACTGTACATAAGTAAGGGGGTTGGGGCAAATTACCAGCGCAAACCAAAGTTTTTTCCCACATTGGCCACAAGGGGGCCACAGTGAGCCCATTCTGCCTTTGTGCACTATAATGCAGCGAGGAAGAAGACACACTCAAAAACATACTTGGACAAGCCACAAAAAGCTGAGATTTATGCTGCACTCAAACAGCTCTTTTACAATAGAAAAGACGTCAAGAATTGGACTAACTGCATCCCCAAACTTTGTATCAGTACAGACTGTCTCCCAACTACTAACTATTGGCCATGGTGCATGTAGCAATACTTCGTCTGTTATCTACCTGACAGGGTGGAAGGGCTTCTTGCTGCGGTCAGGCTGAGATTGCTCAATAGTCACCTGGTGGCTTGGAGTTTCCATCTGTAAGAAGTGAGACATACAGGTATCACGAAAAAGAAATACTGAACACCCCCTGCTGGTTGTGTTTCCCACAATATTCAGTAGCTTTCCAGATTCTCTGGCAACCAAAGTGGCTTTTGTAAGATACTAGTAAGTCACCAATCCTTCCCAGATTCAGTTGGCTTTTGTTGACAGTAGTTTGGCCTGACAACTCTACTGAGGCCAGGACTCTTGGTCTTCAAGCAGCTTCAATGCTAACTGCTGCTAGGTTTCCTGCTATCTGTGTTTATGCTAAACTAGGCTAAATATGTCCTGGACCAAGATCTGCACTGGACCCACAACTGAAATTGACATGGATCTTCAATGATCATATGTTTACTTGGGAATCATTTTGTTTTGAGAGGAATTTTACTGTTTTTCAGTCAAAGTTCTGGATGAGTGTTTATGCCTTTCATTGTAGATTGCAAACTGGCTTAGCGTAATTTATCTTAACTCATTAATGTCTATGTAATGAAGGGAACGAACACTTCTTTTTTATATTTTGCTAGTCATAGAGTGTAGAGAGAAGGGTTGAAATGTCTTGTACGCACCTTGATCCCAAACACTTTTATCTGGAAGTGGTCGACCTGCTGCGGCCCGCTCTGTGTTCTGACGTATTGTGGCTCTGTAGCCACGCCAATGTGAACAGTGACCTGGAAGTGGTTCTTTTTCTGGCAGACGAAGGCCTCGTCAGCTGCAGAGTAGTTGAAGCCTTTATCTGTGTCAACGTGGTAGGCAAGAGGAGGCCTGGAAAGGCAGGTGCTTGGTGTAAGGATGGTGATATCAGTTGTTCTGTCCAACACTTTGGTCCAGAGCAAAATATCTCAACAACTATTGGCCAGATTTAATGTTAAAAACACTGATTCAGCTGGTTCTATACTCACAGTGTCTGGTAGCTGCTGTCGTACAAAGTACTCCAATGTTCCAGCCTATACTGTTCCCAAGTTAGCAGCTGGTAGGATCCCAAACCACCTACACTGTTCCCTATACTGCTACCTTGAGTCCCGTCTCCTTCACTGCAGGAAGCCTCAATTCCTGCCGATGGTTCCTCAGACTCGGATCTCCTCCTCTTTTTACTCCCTGGGGAGCTGAAGCAGGATTAGACGACAGATTCAGAGTTCAAACCAAACAACCAATCACTGACTGACAAGGTCACCATATTGCCTTTTTATCACCAGAGTTAATTTATAATAACTTTGTTCATCTGAAAGTTAGTTTTTACCTCATTAGGTCATGTATAAATATGACAGAAAATGTGATAATTGTCCATAATTTGTTGACCACACAAGACAAGTCTGATTTTCAGGTAAAGTCTACGACTCCCTGAGAGTTATCAATGACTCTTGGTCGTGTCTGATGCTGGTGACTTCACCACTCAGCAGATGTGGGTAGGTGTCTCTAAGACTGTCCTACTTTGGCTCCAATCATATCTCAACCAGAGAACGCTCTCCATTGCGATTGGTAATACGTCCTCCTCTACTGCCCATCTTACTTGTGGTGTGCCGCAAGGCTTATTTTAAGTTCCACTACAGTCATGCCGATGACACCATGCTGTATGTTTTAATGACACCTGGTGACAGTGGCACTCGCTTTTATTAAATCTTGACGAGATTAAGTGCTGGATGTCCAACATTTCCTCCAGCTAAATGACAATACATGACACCTTATTCAATCCATGTCACTCCTTCTATCTGATCTGTAATAACATTTGTTCAGTCTGTCAATCAGCAATCAATCTGTAGATAGAAATCTGGGAGTCCTATTTGACTCTGACCTCACATTTGATGGAGGGTCAAGAAGGTTGTACAGTCCTGTTTTCTCCATTTGAGAATATATGCTTTAATAATGCTTTTCGTCCCATTTTGACTTCTATCATTTAATTTACTCCTGTTTTAATCTGAGCTCTCTTTATTGACTGCTATTGGTCCAAAATGCGGCAGCAAGGATCTTAACAAATTCAAGAGAGTGCGATCACATCTCCCTTATCTAAGCCTGCCTTCACTGTCTACCAGTTAATTGCAGAATTGATGTTAAAACTCAACTGATTACGTTTAAGGCACATCTGTGAACTTCTGTCCCATTATTAACTGGACCCCAACTTGAGGTCCTCTGGCAATTTTTTTCGGCTGTTCCTTGGTTAATAGCTAGAGTCTAGATCCAGAGCCTGTGCTAAGGCTCTCTGGCTTTGAGGTGCCTTTTCAGAGGAACTCAGGCTGCTACTTCAGTGTCAAGTTCCTTTTTATGACATATTTCTTCAGCCAGGCATAGTGTAAAAAGGACAAAATGGCAATGGAGGTCTGTTTACCAGGTGTTTAGCGTGGATGTGGAGCCCAGCAGACAGGTTGAAGGAGGCGTGGATAAATTTGAGACAAGGCCCGGACCAGTGCAGGGTGTGACTAAGCTGTTCGAGGGGTGCAGTGGTGGAGAAGGAGGTGTGGGAGGGGTGTAAACCTGCGAGCAGCTCTCTGGATTCAGGTAGTGTGTGTGTTCAGGTGAGTGGTGTGTGTGCCGGTGCAGGGGGGCAGGGGGAGCAAGTGTGGTCCCAGACTTGATGTAAACGTTTGTGAGACCCAAACTGCAAAGCTGTTCGTGGGTCACCAGCTCATGGTGAGCGAGGGCGGGGCCTCGATCCTTAAAGCGACAGGACGACGAAGGGACAGGTGGTTGGGTTGGCTGGAACACTTCAGGGGTGGTCTGCTGGTTGGACCAATAAGGTGGCTCGTATTGGTAGTCTGCCAATCAGAGAAGTGCATTATATTTAACCGTACAGTTTCAAGTCGGTTCACTTGCAGAGACATAAAGAAATACATTTTTGTGAAGCTGTTAGTTAAACTTTAGCAAACTTTAGTATGTGAATTTGAGCTGCTGAGCTTTGGGAAAAGACAATCCTATTTAATTAAAACTCTTAAATGTAGTGTAAATGTAGTGGTTTAAGCTGTGAACAGTACCTGGTATCTGTACAGGTGAACAAGCCTCTGAGCTTGAGTCAGGAGGAGATTCAGGGAGCATGCTGGGAAAACAAACAAACACAAATGGTTAACACACACAGGGCCCTATTTTAACGACCTAAGTGCACAGTGTGAAGCGCCTGGCGCAGGTGCGTTTAGGGTGTGTCCAAATCCATTTTTGCTAGTTTAACGGCGGAAAAAAGGGTCCGTGTGCCGGGCGCATGGTTCTAAAGGGTTGTACCTAGTGTCTTCATTAATCAGAGGTGTGTTTTGGGCGTAACATGCAATCAACCAATCAGAGATCATCTCCCATTCCCTTTAAAAGCCAGGCGCGTTTGGACCTTGGAGCATTGCTATTATGATGGAGGATTTGCACCATAATATTTTTATTTGTAATCTTCTGCATGTGTGTGTGCTGCTGTGCGTCCCTGTGTGTGTAACAAGCACAGTGTGCACGCTGTGTGCACGAGCTTAGGTGCATTTTATTTATTCGCTGTTAAATTAACAATGAAATGCTGCGCTATAGACTTTAGACCAGGTTTTTGTTGGTCAACGGCGCAATCACTTCCCGCTGCCTCAAGATAGCAATACGCCCAGAATGCACCTGAACACACCTCCCTGTAAGACCAGCACGCCCATGGGTGCACAGATGGGCGCAGATGCATTTGCTATTTAAACGACGTGGGCTCTGGACGGGAAATTGACAACTGCGTCAGTCTTAAACTAGCAAAGACACTTCCACTTTGTGTCAGGATTTGCACTGTGCTGCACTGCGCTGCAAGATAGGGCCCTAACAGTGTTGTGGAATATCTGGTTACACCAGTGGTTTTCAGTCGGCAGCTTGCGGACTGGATCAAATTTCTTTTTTGGGCCTCCCAGTTTGGTGGAGAGATTTTGTAATAATTAATGTGGTTTCTGTGAATCTCTGTAAAAATGTTCCGTTGTTTGTCGCAATTCCAATTCCATAAAAAGCTTTTTTTCTATATTTGAATGTTTTGCTGTGGAAAGTAGTTCAGGTGTATAGCATGTGTTTTATATTGTTTTAATGGGATCTTCTCTACAGATAGCTTTCTGTATTTACAACCTTCACTCAACTGATAACCAACTAGGTCAATGCCATTTGTGTGTGTGTTATATAACAGTCTGTGTTTCCAGGAATGAGGATGTTACAGTAAGTTTCCCTGTTACCACAACCAATGCTCGTACTACCGTTTCTTTACACACATTATACATTTCATTACATACTATATTCCCTCTTTAATGTTGTAAAACATAATAACTTAAAACATTAAAACCAATATGTGTATTAGACTTTGTAGGATCATTACTGAGGAGCAAATTAATATAAAATAAAACGTTCCAGGAAAGTTATTGAGCTGGAATTATGTGTGCATCTTACAAGCTGTTGGGGTCCATGTCATTGCTGAGGTACTGCTCCAGGATGCTCGTATCCACGGCCACAGAACTGTCCAACACACCACTGACATCCTGACCTGAGCGTGCACACACACACACACACACACACACACACACACACACACACACACACACACACACACACAAGAACTATGGTTAACTGCTCCTCAGATCTCTGCAGGGTCGAATCTGACCACTAGAACTACTGTAAGGACCTTCTGAACTTGAGAACCTGCTGAATGTTCTTTTCAAGGACTACTGGTGTCTATTAAAACTCCCCAAGGATGACCACTTGAACATTTTCAAGGATCCCTGGAACCTTCTCAACAATTACTAGAACTACCTAAATAACCATAAGATCCTTCTCAAGGACCCATGGTACCTCCTCAATGACTTCACTTCAAGAATCTCCTCAAGTGTAACTAGAACTTAATCAAGGAGTCCTTTTAAAGGATCACTGGAATCAAGTCAGTGACGACTACAATATCTCAAGGACAATTAGGACCTACTCATGTACCCTAAGACTGTCCTCTTCAGGACTAATACAACATTCTGCCGGAGCTCCCCAAGGTCCACAAGAACTACTTCCTCTAGGATCAATATATCTGCCTCTACGACCCAAGGAACCACCTCCAGGAAGACTTGAATCTCCTTAAGAATCCCTTGGCACCATCCTAAGGACCAGTATGGCCTTCCTTAGGATTCCTGGAAACTCTGTAACCGGCAATTTCCACTGGATGCGTAACGGCTGCGTAACGGCTCTGGAACGTCGACGGAGTCATTAGGTTTCCATTAAAGTCAATGTGTGAATTTCCACTGACTGCGGAACATCTGCGTCCCTACTCCGTCCCACCTCCCAGCCCTCCGGAGCAGATACGCAGAGCTTCTATTTTTGCCGGACGCCGGAGAGCTCCGCAGCAATTCAGCACACGGCAGATAGTGCGAGACAGGAAGTCGAGCACAGAAACAAAATAAAAATCTGGTTAATTTTCAAAGTAAAATACACCGTGCTCACGGCGGATCATATCTCCCTGCACTACACCTTGAAAACACAGCTCAGAGTAGTTTCCCCTCTACTCCTCTGGATGGAAACTAACTGGTGTTGGTTTTGTGGTTCTATTTTACGTGAATTCGTGAGATCTCGTGGGTCCTCGTGACTACAGCTGTCAGTCATGGCCGCAGCCGTGCCGTAACAAATCCAGACCTGGTGGGTATTGACGGGCGGCGGAGCACGCAGCCGTTCCGCAGCGGAACCGGTCCGCAGACGTTCCACATCCAGTGGAAATCCACAGTAAGGACCACTTGAACCTCTTCAAGGACCAGTGAAACTTCTTTCTACTCATCGACCCCTGGACTGCCCTCTTCAAGGACTAAAAGAGCTGTTTCAAGGAGCCCTCCAAGATCTATAAAAACTACCTTCTCAAGGATCAATATATCTGCCTCTATGACCTGTGTGACCACTTCCAGGACAACATGAATATCCTAAAGAACCCCTTGACTCTTCTTAAGGACCAGTAGTACCTCTTTTAGGATTACTGGGACCTCCATATGGACCACTTGGATCCCTTCAAGGACCAGTGAAACTTACTTCTACTTATTGACCCCTGGATTGCCCTCTTCAAGGACTAAAATAACCTTTGCAAGGAGCCCCCCTAGGTCCACAAGAACTACCTGTACCGAAGGACCCTTTGGACCACTTAAGAACCAACTGAACCTCCTCAAGGACCATTGGATCCACTTCAAAAACAAATTGAACTTCCTGAATCCCACATTAACCCATAGACTGTATATAAGAATGGACCAACAGATCCCGTTGCTCTGGACGGAGACCAGTGAAGGCCTTTAGAAGCACTTTTCCGGTGATGGCTGAGCGTTACTGAGCAGCCTCCAACTGAGAGAGACGACGTAAATGTGCCTTGAGCAACCTGTATGAAAGTTGGAAGTCTTCTGGTAGCTGTAAGAGAAATCTCAATCATTCCCAATCTAGCAGAGACGGAGAGCGTAGGTATATGTAAGGAGATAACATAGACACAGGCTAATTATTGATCACTAAAATGATAGTTAACATTAGTAATTAAACTTAAACAGCTAATTTAAGTTGAAACTGCCTGCGAGCTTCTCCTGTACTATACGGTAATTCCTCTACTATGCGACAGTAAGTCGCGTGGTTATGACCCAATCGTTAGCCTATTTTTATAAAAACGTCTGCTACGGAGCCATAACGTGAGGTACAAGGTAATGGAGCCTTTTATACATTGTCGTGTTTCTTTAGAAATAAACAATGGACAAATAGAGTCTTTAAACTCTTCAGATGTAAAGTTATTCTCTGTCAAAGTGACGTCAAAATGAATGGCAGTCAATGGGATGCTAACGTCGGGTGATCGCTTTGTAGCATCAAAATGGCGTCATAGGAGGTTCGAGCTCTGAAGCGAAGCTTACCCCCTTGCATGAACCCCCCTAATGACTCTTGGATCCTCCTCAGGACCACTACCTTTTTAACCCTCTCAATAGTCACTAGCTCCTCATTAAAAACATTTAAGCTCCTTAAGAAGTCATTGAATTGACCTGTACTTTACGATTTTAAGTCTACTTCCTATGTGATCAGGTCCTTCTTCTATCTGAAAATATAAATTATTCTCGCTCAGATTTTAGCATTATGACAAAGAGACTCACTAATATAAGCAGACAACATGTAACAGCTCACCACTGAAGAACTGCTGCAGGGCCTCGTTCTCTCCCAGCACCTGGAGCGGCAGTCGGCCTGCTCCGGGCTCCATGCTGCCCAGCAGGGGGCGCTGCAGCTGGGGAGTCAGGAGGGATCAGGAGGGCCCCTGCTGGAGCTGCTGCTGCAGGGCTGAGGACAGACACAGACAGTGAATAAATTAATGAAAATATATAGAGAACTTATAAAGACTATTTTAAAATAACTGAGCATAGAAAAGTTAAAGCAGAACATTAATAAAAAAAAATAAAAAGAGAAAATCCTCATCTTCTCTTAACAATAAATGAAAAAAGAGATTTATTTATATATATTGTAGTACTGTATTTTACAATTTTGAGGTACTTGTGCTTGAGTATTTCCATTTTATGCTACTTTATATTTCTACTTTATCACAGTTCAGAGGGAAATATCGTACATTTACTTTGCTACATTTATTTGACAGCTTTAGTTTAAAATTAAGATTTTTTGGGGGGGCATTTCAGGGCCTTTTTATAGGACAGCTGAAGACGTGAAAGGGAAGAGAGAGGGGGGAATGACATGCAGCAAAGGGCCAGAGGTCGGAGTCGAACCCGCAGCCGCTGCAGCGAGGAGTGAACGTCTACATGGGGTGGTGATAGCGCAGTGGATATACCACATGCCTTTGGTGTGGGAGATCTGGGGTCGATTCCCACTGCGATACATCAACCAATGTGTCCCTGAGCAAGACACTTAACCCCTAGTTGCTCCAGAGGCGTGCGTCCTCTGATGTATAGCAATTGTAAGTTGCTTTGGATAAAAAGCGTCAGCTAAATGACATGTAATGCAACTTCTATATTTGGGCGCACACTCTACCAGGTGAGCTACCCTGGCGCAGTAAAATTAAGATTATTTTTTGGGGCATTTTAGGCTTTTAATTCCACAGGACAGCTGAAGACATGAAAGGGGAGAGAGAGGGGGGAATGACATGCAGCAAAGGGCTGCAGGTTGGAGCCGAACCCGCGGCCACTGCGTTGAGGAGTAAACCTCTATACATGTGCGCCTGCTCTACCAACTGAGCTATCCGGGCACAGTAAAATTAAGATTTGACGTAAAAGGTAACATGTCTTTTACATTTATTGTTTATGTTGGTGCATGCACCAACCACAATGTCTCAGATCTCTATAAAATAATCAAAGATTAGAGAAAAATATAAAAAATATATAAAAAACATTAGAAATTTGTGCATCAGAACTTTGTTTTTTCTTCTTCCTCTCTTCCATTAATCATCTCACAGCCCCTCAGATTTATCCGCTGACCATTTGGAGGGCCCTGACCCTTAGGTTGGGAACCACTGGACTAAACTAGTTAACTTCACTGAGGTGGTTAAAGCTCCACTGACAGCTACTATTCATTCATCACTATTAACAATCTAAAATGTAAAATATTAAAATATCACAAAACAAGTACTGTACTTTTAAAACTTCAAGTATATATATATATATATATATATATATATATATATATATATATATATATATATATATATATATATTTATTTTTTTTTAAGATTATTTTTTGGGCATTTTAGGCCTTTAATATATGCTATATATATAGTATAGTATATATATAATATATGCTCTGCAAGTCAGTCTGGCCAAGAGCCCATTCAAGCCCATTCAATTTTTCCAAATCGAGGCACCAATCACAACCGTTGAGGCGGGCTTTACACGATAACGATAGCGCAGCGACGGCGAGCAGCTTCTTGTTTACATTCAACATGACGGCCACTGAAGCGCATCAAGCCGTTAATGCTGCTGTCGCTGCTACGTCACCCGGATCGTTGGTCTGATTGGTTGAAGGACTATCCAATTGCGCCCAGAGGCATTTGAGCGGCGTCCGTTGGTGACGCCCCTTTGGAAATGGGCTGTGAATGAACCTTCCCCAGACCCACTCTCAGTTACAACTGAGAAGGGTCGGACAGTGGATGATATAGATGTCTTGTTAGTTGTGATGGTGACATAGGTTGTACTGTCTGTCAAAAATATTAATAAAAAAAAACAACTGAGAAGGGTCCGCACGTCGGAGTCAAACCTGCTGCCGCTGCATCGATGAGTAAACCTCTATTCTTTATAGGGGCGCCCGCTCTACCACCTGAGCTATCTGGGCGCTAAGGGTGCAATATATATATCGACTCAATATAGTTATCGCAATATATCGAAAGTGTCACAATAAGTATGCAATATTTAGTTTATTTTGTGGAGCGCTGCGTCCCGTCCGTTGGCTGTGTGGCTTAGTTGTGTTTGATTTAGAGCTTGAAACGCTGTAATGATCATGTTTCATTGGCCAGTTACCGTGGTTACCGTGCCACTTACACACGTTAGTGCACGTCAGCGCACGGGGCCACTACGTGACAAACCCTATGGAGCGTACCACGTGTGTGCATATTTCAACAGAGTGACAGTGTGAGTGAAGAAATAGATAGAGACAACTAAACGGAACCAATGTCCTGTTCTCTGTATTTATATATTATATACTGTCCAACCAGTAGAACATGTCCTGTTCTGTAGACATGGTCCTTATTTATTTATATATTCATGTTGGACCAGTCCAATATGACCGTCAGTTGAAATAAACCTTGTGTTGTAAGAAAACTTGTTTAATTTGTTATGAATCTATTTTGATGCGTTTTCCCGTAACTTTTGTAGTTTTACATATGTTTAAAAATATCAAAATTAATATCGATATTGCAATATTCATAATCAATATCGCAATATCACATTTTGTCAATATGGTGCAACCCTACTGGGCGCCCACTTCAAGTATATTTTGATGTTAATATTTCTGTACTTTTACTTCAGCGAGATTTTAAATGAATGACTTCTACTTGTAACAAGTGTAACGGAGGAAGAAGCAGGTTTACGATGCTTTCGTTTTGTTGGATTTCTGGTGATTTCCGTGACTCTTTGGGGATTATAGGCTAGGCAAAAACAAGTCTTGGCTTCGGCCTATTCCTTTCTCGGTTAGCTACGGTGGCAAATTGTGGGAATTAATTGTTTCTTTCATGTATGTTAACTGAAATAAAATTATTCATCATCAAGTAATAATATCAATGATAAATGTAAATTCAACTCAGAGAGGAACATCATGCATTTTATTTAGGGAGTTTACAGTTATGTATTATAATATTCAATATGCTGATTAGGTAATAATTATCCATCACCCATTAAGCACTTTTGGTTTTGTCAAGTCTTATTTTGAAAGGAGCATGTGAAATGTTTTTCATTACATTTAGTTGTTTTCATCCAGATTTTACTGATGCTTTTCTTCATAATTCACCTGAAAACAACCAAAACTACAATATGCAAGATGCGATAAAGTCTTTGTTGAAACATACGCAGCAGCTCAGATCATATTTGTTCAAACACACCTGTCTTTCTCTCCAAGATGGCCGTCAGTCAGTCGATCAGTCAGCGATCTCTGAGTTTGTCCCAACTGCTCGTCTTCAGGTACAATCCATCGCTCATTAGAGGCAGATATCGGATGTGGGCTTCCTCCACATGTGTCAAGTCTTCTTGATTTCTGTGGGATAGTTATGAGATATATTTCCCTTTAGACATGAATTCTTCTTGTTGTTGTGTGAGGCGTCTGTGAATCGTCTCGGTCTGTCTGAACTTTGAGCTTTGAACAGGAAAAAGGTGAAACACATTCACACACCTGACGCAGGCCTATAACACACCTACGTGTGTGTGTGTGTGTGTGTGTGTGTGTGTGTGTGTGTGTGTGTGTGTAATGAAGCCATAAACCTGACTGGAACTGCACACAGACATACATTTGTATTGCTCTACTTGTGAGGACGCTCATTGACATTCAGGCATACGTGCAGACCCAAATTCCACTATGGCCACGCCAAGACCCGCTCTACGAAGCAGCTCGATTGGTTGGGGTTAGGCATTTGACCTCGAGTGGTTAAGGTTAGGGTTAGGGTTACGTTACGGGGAATTTGGGACACTAAACTGCACGTATACCTGACATTCATTCTTTCCCAACCTTGTAACCCTGAAACTTAAACCTAAAAGAAAAGGTCAACATTTTGGGAAATACTGCATGCAGAGTTAAATGGCATTGATATACAATTCTCATACAATGTGCAGTACCATCGTTCAGTCTGCAGGTGGCAGTGACGACTGTTAAAAGAATAATTGTGGATTTAAATTCATGAATGGTAAAAAAATTGTAAAATTTATAGGGCTGTCCTCGACTAAAGAAATTCTTAGTCGACTAACACTTATATGATTTTGTCGATTAATCGATTAGTTGATGTAATCGACAGAGCTGGGCTCTTTGAGAGGTGATTAAGACTAGAAAAGCACAATATAAATGTAGTTAATGAACCATCTGTAAAACTGAGTTTCTCCACAATTAATCCTGCAAAAGCACCACTTTAAATCTTGTGCTTACCAGAAATGTGCTCATAAGTTTCTTGGAAATGAGTAATTAAGCATGAATAATCATAAAAAATGACTCATCAACTAAAGAAATCTTAGTCGACTAAGACCAAAACGACCGATTAGTCGACTAATCGACTAAGAGGTGGCAGCCCTAAAAATTTGACCCGTTTTCCAAATTTCTATATCAGAAATAGGAGTTTCTTTTGAACTATACCTAATTGTGATTGCCTGAGAATAACATGGATGTTTCCATAGAACGCACTTTGCAAGTAACGAAAGATCAGATCTCTACTTTCATTGAATTTTAGGGTGTTTTTATTACATTTTTTAGCATTTTGAAAAAAATAATTGAAATCTTTCAAAACAGTATCACGACTGAATGTTGAGCCGTCTGTGATTATACTTCTTTTAATATTAGTCTAAATCATTCCTAATTTCGGCTTTTTTAACTCAAGAATTAGGTATAATTTCTTATAAATGAGGTTTATTGACCATGAATTCCAAAATAATAATAAGTTGGTGTTAGTGGTGTTTATACATGGTGTAAAAAGAAGCGTTAAATGTCAAAAAATGTGCCAAAAACATTGAAAAGTGTCGAAAAAAGACAAAAAAACGTCAGAAAAAGAGTTGATTTTTAGTTTTCACCCAGGAGGACGACAAGTGCATGGTCAAATGGAAGACAACACAAGGGTTAAGTAAAATAGTCTAAAAAAGCGCATATATATATATTTAACTGAGCAACAGTGTCGAATCAAATAAAGTAAGAATAATTCAGCTGAGTCTCTGTGTCTGTCCAGCAGGTGGTGCTACAGGACAGTTTCAACTCTTCAGACAAACATGACCTCAGCTGGCCCACAAAGGATGAGGGACGAGCTGACATTTGGGCCCCGACTGGACGATCCAATGAGCTCAAACATTCAAGAATTTATGAACAGACAGGAGAAAAGTTAAGTTTCTGTTATGCAAAGTTCAGGCAGTTTTTATGAAAGTTAAGTCATTAAAATATGAGAGTAAAGCCATTTGTCATCAGACATATTATCATGATTACAGTGGCCCTTACTGTGACCCACATGGGCCGAAACATCCACGAACATCAGACCGAGGAGGTCTGGATGGACGTATGAATGAAGTGGATTACTTCAAGACACTGCAGCATGTTTTATTCAAGTTTAGGAAAAAACAACAGAATATGTTGTTTGTTGTTGATTAAGGTGTGGTTAAATATAGGCCTAAAAACTACTTAGTTCAAGTTTGTTTATTCAGATCCTTTAGTACAGACTGGAAGAAGTACTCTAGACATTTTACTTAAGTAAAAGTACTAATACCACACTGTAAAAGTACTCGGTTACAAGTAAAAGTCCTGCATTGAAAATAAGTAAAAGTATGTAAGTATCATCAGGAAAATGTACCTAAAGTATTAAAAGCAAGGGTGTAACTTTGGGTTCCAAACACCCTTGCTTTTAATGCTTTGAGATCTTAATACGTGAGATCTCCAATTATGAGCAAAATTGAAATTCTGAGCATATCAAACACTTAATTTCCTGCATTCTGGTGAATTTTTCTGCAATAATTTTAGCCTTTTCTGCATCAATTCATGGTGCAAATGACTTTAATAATGTAAAGGAAATTATTGGATATTTGCGGCGGTTGCACTTGCCAGTTTTCAACATGACATCATGACTTTGCGTAAACATACACGCCACTTTCGGCGTGTTATCGCGAGGCTACGGTTTAGGAAACGTCACACGTGGGTTGGGTTTAGGAAAACAACAAACATGGAAAGGAAACGTCACACGCAGGACACGATCCCCGGTCTCCTGGGTGAAAGTCCTGTGTTTGACCCATCCTCCACCCCGACCAACCTCCCTACACGGATTTTCGCCCTTTCATACTACTCGCTACGGCGTCAATTGACACGCAATTGCAATGTAAGTCAATGGAGGCCAAACGGCGTTGATAAACACGCTAAAAAGCGAGTATGCGTCTTGATAACATGCCAATAATGGCACAATAATTGGCGTGTCGTACATACACCACTTAATGAGATCAGTCTGCAGTTTTGATTTGAGCTTTAAAAGTTTCAAAAACTAAATTTGTGTTTACAGTTTTTGCCCATTGCTTACACGCTAAAAACCAATGCTAAGACCAAAGCCTCAATACCTAAACTTCTTGTAGCATTCCTTAAACACAGTGTAACCATAGCTTTAACACATTGTCAAATTTGCACTTTGTTTGCAATTCTTTAACACACTTATTTTGCGAAACACTACACACGTTTTCTTACGTTAGACACTTTTTAAAAAACGAAATCTCCTGTCGTCATTGGGAAAACACTTTGAAAACACTTGCACAGAAAACAGAACACCAATCGGTCTGAGCCTTAGCACTACAAATAGGCCTCAGTTAAGCCATTTTGAGAACTTTGCAAGCATGGAGGCAATGAGAGTCAGAGTAAGAGGAGGACAAAGAGAGAGAGAGAGAGAGGAGTCGGACGTGGAAGAGACATCGCCTGTGATGTTGACGAGGTCTTGTGGCCAGATCCCCACCACACACACACACACACACACACACACACACACACACAAAACAAGTATATGTTTTTTTTCCCCAATAGCAATTTACAGTATCTGGTAATAGTTTTTTTTTTACTTTTGTTTTGTTGCTAAATTTGATGATTTGTGATTCTATTTTTCTTTATTTCTGTAAGAATGTTTGTTTTTTGTAAAAACTCTTGTTTGATTACTGCAGAAATTCTACTTTTGAGTTTTACAGAAGACTGAGTCTGAGAAAATGACAATAAAAATAGAAACACAAAGACTGCAGTGTTTTCTATAAAGCCCGTCAGTGTGTTGCTCGTGATATGAAAGAGTAATTCAAATGGTGCTTGTGTGTATGAGTTTGTTGCAAGAATTTCATTTTTAGAAAGGAGTGTTAAGTTGTGATTGCAGTGGTTGATTTTGGCATAGATGTGAGTTGTTAATCTCCACGTGTTATGTCTGATTGGCTTGTGTGTAGAGTTTTGACGTAATGAGCCAAATTCTGCAAAAAGTGTGTAAGCAATAGGCAAAAACTGTAATGGTCTAATCATTTCAGCTGGACTTGTAGAAAGTGGCATGAAAAGAGAAGACCCAAGTAAAGTACAAGTCGCTCAACATTTGTACTTAAAGATGCAGTAGGTAAGACTTATAAAACTAACTTTCTGTCACATTTGCTGAAACTGACCCTATGTTCCAGTAGAACTACATGAAGCAGGTCATTTAAAAATAAATCCAGCTCCTCTGGCACCACCTACAGCCTGTAGTGTGATTTGCAAAAATCCACCGCTCCCTATTCAGATGCACCAATCAGGGCCAGGGGGCGTGTCTAACTGTTCAGATGCACCAATCAGGGCCAGGGGGGGTGTCTAACTGCGTGTCAATCACTGCTCATACACACGCATTCATTCTCCCTTGTGGGGGGAGGGGCTTAGGAGACCGTTTTGGGCTTTAGCGGAAAGGGGGGAGGGACTGAGAAGTTGTTCAAATTCTTTGGCTAAATCCTGGATCTTCACAATCCTACCTACAGCACCTTTAAGTACAGTACTTGAGTAAATGTACTTAGTTACATTCCACGGTAAGGATAGTGTTAGATTGTGGTTTAAAGAAAACAACATCAACGGTTGGTAGGAGACAAAATGTTTAATGACAGATCCAAGTCAGTCGCCTCGTTGAACCAATCATCCACCCCGAAATCTTTTCTTCTTACTTTTAGTCCAACACAACAATAAACGCAAGAATTTAATTTAATTCCTGGCAGTGTGAAGAAGGCTTTAAAACAGCTTGTTAATTTCCTTTTTTTTAACATTTGGAAATGTTTAATTTTACAAGCCTGTAAAATGCCATAAAACAGTTTTCTAGGAACTTTCTTGGAAACTTCATAGAAACTTCTGGTGCTAATTACACAGAAAAAAAACCCAGAGCTAATAGTTTATAAGCTGCCTGTCGTTGATGAATGTCTTCAAAGAACAATTTAACTAAAACGGACCAGAAACAACAAACTCTAAAAATAGAATATGAAACAAAATTGTTTGAGACCTCTGTATATATTTCTTTAAAGACGACAACAGACATTAAGTTTGTAATCAGCTGTTATATTGATGTTTATTTCCTTTAATAAAAACTATTTCAAGAGCGATAACAGTGCATTGTGGGTATTTTATAGTGGACTTTATAGTGAATGAAATTAACTGTGAAGAATTAGAACACCACTACAAAGTGGCGAACACACTATATAGGGAACTATTTCCGTGATAGGGAACGGTTTCCAACACAGCTTTGGATGTTGATTTAGTTTTCAGTGACCCTCGATCATTATTGCAGCCCAACGGTGCGATGTGGCTCTAAATAATGAGTTACCTCTGCAGTCTACTCAGTGGTTAGGTTGAAGAGGTTTAAACTTTGATTTGTCAGTCTGATATTCCAAAAGCGCTAACCTCTAGACCAGTGTTTCTCAAATTGGGGTACGCGTACCCCTGGGGGTACTTTGGAGTACTGCAGGGGGTACGTGAACTTTTTGCAAAATGCTTAAAAATATGTCATGCATAATTCCTAAAATAATTATACTATAATAATGAATGAATTACTGTAAGTGATGGATTCTGAACATTTGAAATGTAGCATTTAAATGTTTTTTCAGTTACAAGGTTGTTGTTTAGTAAATCTATCTCTGCCGATACTGTATTGTTCCTTTTTATAAGTAAAAATGTTTTTGCGCTGGTCAGGGAGTACTTGGCTTAAAAACACAATTCAAAGGGTGCCGTACTTCTAAGCCAATAAAGTGTGTTCAGTTGGGTGGAGAGGACAGCAAGGTAGTGGTATTTTTAGCAGTTCCTACACTGAAAAAAAAAAAAAACTTGGATCAACTTAAGAAAATTGAAGTAATCAATCACACGAAATAGTTGACATTGACTCAAAGTAAATAATTTAATTTAGTTTAACCTGAAAAGTTTAACTCCAAGCAACCACTTTTTAGTGGTTGGGGTCAAACTAATTATTTATACATCCGAGTAAATTAATTATTTTAGGTTGTGTCAAATAAAAAAACTAACAGTTGTCATTATTTCAAACGTATAGTAAATCAAATTTGAAAAAACTGATTTTAATACATTTTGATCAATGACTACTCAGAACACTTTCCTTTAGAACACTTGATAACACAGATAACACTGAACATCTGTTTCAAATGTATGAAGAGAACCAGTCTGCTTCAGCTGAACACCCGAAACGAGACTATTGATGTCATCAGAAGACAAATCATGGAGCTGTGAATAGTAGCACAACTCCTGAGACATCATGCAGTACCCATGGTGAATTTACCGGGACATACATTTTATAATTCAGGTGTGAGCCTTGCGGTAGAGATCCATATGTCCGACACGACTGAAGCGCGGTGTCGCAACGTCATACATCCATGGTTGATGCGCCACGCCCCTGACCGGCAGCTGATTGGACGAACGCGTGTCGTGGGTTTGGCTTCCCGAGAATTTCAACAGATCTAATAAAAATGCTCTGATCAAATGAATAAATTCAGTTTAATGTCCCGCTGCCAATTTATATTGTATCCATATAAAGAAAATGGATTCAACCATAAACATAAACTAGAACGTTTACTTTAAATGAAAAAACTAATAATTTTCAGCTATTTCAACAAGAAAATACACATTAAACGAACAACAGCAATGTTAGACTGTAATTCTAAGCCTAGGAAGTGTGTCTGTCAGTCGGGTGCAGAGCTCCACGTGAGCACGGGCTTTTATGACTGTCAATATAGCCAGCATCTAACGTTAGCTACTCCGCTGTGCTGTGAAATAATGTCTGGCTATGTGCGACAAGCGTCTAGCAACATTGTTGTGGATGCTGCGGTCTCAGCCTGGCAACCAACGTGAACTTGGAGTCTGGGGAGGAGGGGGCGGGGGAGACGACCCTCTCCAGTATTTGCTTTTTAAAATTTGCCTAAAAACAAATAATGGATTTTTTTTTTTTTTAAATGAAGTATCGTGTTAGTTCATGCTGGATACGGAAGTCATATGCCCACTAATTGAATTATCATTCCCACCAGTCACAACCAATCACAGCCATTTTTCATATCAGGCTGTCCATTTAAATGTCTCCCTACTACTCACCGCTTCCTGCAACTCCAATGCTGCCTCACACCGCTGCTGCTGGCAAAGCGTGAGCTTAAAATTATAAAGTTCTATCTCCGTTTAGGGTAGTTCTGACATATTGAGCATCAAAGTTTTTACATCCCAGCTGGCAAAACTGTTACGTAGTATTTTATTTTATTAATAACTAACTAACAAAATATTTGTTTTTTACAAAAATAACACCACACAGGCATTAATAAACAACTAATGGATCAGATTATGTCAAAAACTCAATTTCGACCAAAAGTGGAGATAGAACCTTATAATTCTAAGCTCACGAAAGCTTGCCTCCACCTTCCTGGTTTTGGGTGTCATCATAACTTAAGTCTGAAATTGTTTTAATGTCTTGGATTGGGCCCACTGTTGTGTACAGGGATGTCTCAGCAGTGCGCTCCCTGTGTCATCTTAGCATGCTGCTTGGCTGATCCACGGAGCATTATTAGAACAGAGCCTTCATCGCCACGTATAACTGTATAATTTCCATTTGTTGCAATGATAATTAAATCTATGACGAGAGTGTTGTCAGGTAGTTTGTGTGAGTGGGATACTCAAAAACTCAGAAGAACATTTAAATGAAAAGCTCTTATGTGTTCTGGGTAATTGTGCGATTGCTTTAGTTTAGATTCAGAGTGACTCACCTTGGCTTCATTTTCTTTTTCCGTTGCAGCCACAAAAAGTTAAAATCACTCGTTCTTCTTCAGAATATAAATATCCACAATGCGTCACGATTACGTGGCAACAACACGATAATTGAAGTAGTGTGTTAACTTTCTCCTGACTGATGACGGAAACCTCAAACTTGGTTGTGCTTAAAGAAACACTAACACGTCTCCAACACCTGATGCTGGTTTCTGATCGTCACGGTCTGCAGGTGATGATGTAATCACTGTGATGATTGAACTGCAGGCTGAAGGGAGATTCTGCTGTAGTCTCGCATTGCCAGCAGCAGTGGAAGAAGTATTCCAACCCGTTCTCACTCTGAACTCGTAAAATAAGGACGTTTGGACAGTGGCTGTCAGCGTCTGATGCGACGAAAAAGGCGTCTTTCAGCGTGTTTGTGTAACGCACCGGGGGTTTAGAGAGTAGTATGTAAGGAGGTTGGTTGGGGGGGTGGATGGGTCAAACACAGGACTTTCACCCAGGAGAGAGGGGTTCGCATCACGCTTGCTATAGTCGTTTTTTTCTTTAACCGACCCGTTTTTCCGTCGTGTCACGGAACCGTACGCCCACCCATGACCATTTCCTAGTTCCAACCGCCCCATAGTTCCAGCGTGTCACGGAACCGTACGCCCACCCACGACCTTTTCCTTAACATAACTGCGTCAAAAGGGACGGCAATAGTCCCGACCAAGCACGTTAACTTATAGCGCTAAAGGGACGGCAATAGTCCCGACCAAGCGCGTTTACGTATAGCGCTAAAGGGACGGCAATAGTCCCGACCATGCACGTTTACTTATAGCGCTAAAGGGACGGTAATAGTCCCGACCAAGCACGTTAACTTATAGCGCTAAAGGGACGGTAATAGTCCCGACCAAGCACGTTAACTTATAGCGCTAAAGGGACGGCAATAGTCCCGACCAAGCGCGTTTACGTATAGCGCTAAAGGGACGGCATTAGTCCTGACCAAGCGCGTTTACTTAAAGCGCTAAAGGGACGGTAATAGTCCCGACCAAGCACGTTAACTTATAGCGCTAAAGGGACGGCAATAGTCCCGACCAAGCGCGTTTACGTATAGCGCTAAAGGGACGGCATTAGTCCCGACCAAGCATGTTTACTTAAAGCGCTAAAGGGACGGCAATAGTCACGACCAAGCGCGTTTACTTATAGCGCTAAAGGAGACTTTTAGCGTCAATAAGAACAACAAAGGCACCTGACCAAGCGTCCATATTTTATGAGATGGGTGTGAGAACTTGTTGAGTATTCAGACCTGAATTGAAAATGTTACTTAAAGCTCCCTTGTCTAATGTTTTAAGTTGATTCTTAGCAAAAAAAAAACCTTTGTTCTTTCACAAATATGTGCTCATACGTGTGTAATTACTTCCACCAACTAATCAAAGTATTCTCATAAGCGTGGAATCTGCCATTCAGAATCATTCAGAATACATACGAGCGAGTCGCTCGAATGGCGGCAGCCATGCTGCACCTCCATCTTTAAAATACATTAGCCAAACAGGGACATACCTCCACCTTTTGCGCTTTTACACTCAGTGGCACCGTGACGAATGCCAGGGGGAGATTACTCGCGACTGCCAGCAGATTTGAAAGCCTGTTGAAGATGGAGGATCACGCTGATACTTTACTAACATTAGCTTGCATTCGTTTGGGAACCTGATAGCTGATGTTAGCAATGAAATGGTACCAAAATAACAAAAACATAAAACTATTATTATATTACACTGGAAGGAACACACAAAGTCGTACTTCTTGGAATAATACGGCCACCGTAGCAGTTACAACACTCTCGGAATGGGAGGGGCTAGAAAGTAATATTCAGTTGGTTGTCATATGCAATTTCACCGCTAGATGGGAGAAATTCTTACACAATGTAGCTTTAAGTAAAAGTCTGTAAGTATCATCAGGAAAATGTACTTAAAATATTAAAAGCAAGGGTGTAACTTTGAGTTCAACAATGCCCCCAATGTTGAACCCAAAGTTAAGCCCTTGTTTTTAATACTTTAGATCTCCACTTAGGAGCAAATGTAAAAGTACTAAGTAATATATATTGTTGCCTAGTTTCATTTATAATTAAACATATTTTATAAACTACATGTGTTTTGTGTGCAGGAATCTTAAAGGTCCCATGACATGCTGCTTTTTGGATGTTTTATATAGGTCTTAGTGGTCCCCTAATACTGTATCTGAAGTCTCTTTATATAGACCTTAGTGGTCCCCTAATACTGTATCTGAAGTCTCTTTATATAGACCTTAGTGGTCCCCTAATACTGTATCTGAAGTCTCTTTTATATAGACCTTAGTGGTCCACTAATACTGTATCTGAAGTCTCTTTTATATAGACCTTAGTGGTCCCCTAATACTGTATCTGAAGTCTCTTTATATAGACCTTAGTGGTCCCCTAATACTGTATCTGAAGTCTCTTTATATAGACCTTAGTGGTCCCCTAATACTGTATCTGAAGTCTCTTTATATAGACCTTATATAGGGGGGGGGTGTGGCCTTGACCAACTGTCACTTTGCTTGTTTTCAAGCCATGATGTCTCTCTCTCTCTCATGGGTGGGCCAAATTCTCTGGGTGGGCAAAGCAGAGAAAGGGGAGGTAACCTTTCCCCTTATGACATCATAAAGGGAAGATTCCTGATTGGCCCATCTGAACTTTCATTTTCTCAAAGACAGAGCAGGATACCCAGGGCTCGGTTTACACCTATCACCATTTCTAGCCACTGGGGGACCATAGGCAGGCTGGGGGAACTCATATTAATGTTAAAAAAAAACTCATAAAGTGAAATTTTCATGCCATGGGACCTTTAATGTGTAAAGTAACTAGTAACTAAATCTGTCAGATGAATGTAGTGGAGTAAAAAGTACAATATTTCTCTCTGAAATGTAGCGGAGTAGACGTAGAAAGCGGCATGAAAAGAAAAGACTCAAGGAAAGTACAAGTACCTCAACGTTTGGACTGAAGTACAGTACTGGAGTAAATGTACTTTACTTGTCCATTATGTACATAATGTTTAATATGTTGTTTATGTGTATGCACCGAGGCCAATTCCACGTAGGGTAACTACTGTGGCAATAAACTCCTTTCTGATTCTGAAAACCTTCATATGAAAAAAAAGAAATGACGTGACCGAGTCAGAAGCTTCTAAAAGAGGGCAGGATGCTCATTGATCAGCCTTGAAAATTATTTTTAAATCCTCGACACGTTTCAGTCTGTGCTGATGTGGATCGATGAGTTCATGGCCACAGAAAGCTCATCATGCTGCTGTGGATTATTGTGTAATCGTTTAAATTTAACCCCCCTTTATATTTAGCCTGAATGAGTCACACCAGCCTGTTTAGTTTATTCAAACTGATGATGATATGAATCATAAAACACAGACACTTCAGAGCCACGTTGTTGTTTTATATACGTCACAAACTAAAATAACTCGACATTAAATATTTTACAAAAGTTTACAACAGGAAGAGGAAACTACGACAGTGTATTAGCGTCATTCAAGGGCCACCCTTCAATCTCAAAACGGCGTGCACGGTGTTGCTACGGTTTCCATGTTGAACGAAATGTTTCCTCAGAACGCTGTGAAACTGCTTTGAGATACGTTTTCTCTCGTATGGTGGGTGTGCCTTTCGTTTATTGGCTGTGTCCCAGATGATATAGCCTGGTCCTACCAGACTCTGGTCTATTAGCCTGGTCCTACCAGACTCTGGTCCATTAGCCTGGTCCTACCAGACTCTGGTCCACTAGCCTGGTCCTACCAGACTCTGGTCCACTAGCCTGGTCCTACCAGACTCTGGTCCACTAGCCTGGTCCTACCAGACTCTGGTCCACTAGCCTGGTCCTACCAGACTCTGGTACACTAGCCTGGTCCTACCAGACTCTGTATCTCTATAATACGTTTTACACTTAACTCTTGGAACATTGGTCAACAAACCTAATTTATGTGAAATTATACCTAAGGAAGAAGAAGAAAATTAATTTTAAGAAAATTATGAATTATTTTGCCTACTAGTTAAGATCAGAGGATGCTGAGTGGGTCACAGACGGTAAATGTCAAAGTTTAGACTTGATACTGTCATGAAACTATGTTCATTTTTTTTTTTTTCAATGCTATAAAATTCATCAATTTCACCTAAAGAATGTTGTATGGAACCATCCATGTTTTTTTGGGGCAATTTGGTTGAAAGAAACCCATATTTCTGATATAAAAAAGCTTTGAAAATGGGTCAACACATGGCCGGGTTGGTTCAGTGGGTAGAGCGGGCGCACATATACAGAGAGGTTTATGCCTCAACGCAGAGGTCTAGGGTTCGAGTCCGACCTGTGACGATTTCCAGCATGTCTTCTCCCCTTTCTCACCTTGCTGTCCTATCAATTAAAGGCGGAATAGCGATCACAGAAGGCTTGTATCATGTGCAGACAGTTTTGTTGTCATAACTTAGAATTCCTCATGGGGGCGACAGAAACTACGCACTGTAGCTTTAAGACTTTAATCTTAGAGGATACCCAAACTTAAATCTTCAGAGTTTTTTTTCTTGTGACTTTTCCACTTTAATGTTCGATATCCTGGGTTTTTTTCTCAGAATATTACCCACGCTCCCCGGCTCCGTATCATTACGTTTTGTTTTTTTTTACCTACAATGTGTGA
Organism: Sander lucioperca; assembly: GCF_008315115.2. Classification (NCBI taxonomy): domain Eukaryota; kingdom Metazoa; phylum Chordata; class Actinopteri; order Perciformes; family Percidae; genus Sander; species Sander lucioperca. The sequence continues at coordinate 21,939,333 of NC_050192.1, read as the reverse complement.
TTTTCACAAAGCTTCTGAACTTACTATTTTAAGACATTTTAAGTGCTGATCATTCAAAGTGCAGCAGTAAACTGTCACACACTGCGGACATTCAAACAGTCAATGCTTTTTTTTTTGTTCAGTTTCTACGGTTACATCTATGGGCGGAGCCAGAAAAACAACACCCCGCCCACACACATTACGCTAGTTAACGTGCTAGCTTTGATACGTTAAGAATACAAATAAAAAATGCAACACAGCAAATGTGTTTTTACAAATACAAATTCACAAGTTGCAAAACATATCGGATGTTAACATAAAAAATAAAATCGTTTCTCAAGTTCCGATTATTTACTTTCTTTCAGAGGTTTCAACCACATCTCATGTCTTCATTAGTGGACGGAGTTTGGTCTGTTGCCATTGAGACAGATCAGTTGTTAAAGGTCCCATGGCATGACAATTTTCACTTTTTTTAACATTAATATGAGTTCCCCCAGCCTGCCTATGGTCCCCCAGTGGCTAGAAATGGTGATAGGTGTAAACCGAGCCCTGGGTATCCTGCTCTGCCTTTGAGAAAATGAAAGCTGAGATGGGCCGATCTGGAATCTTCTCTTTATGACGTCATAAGGGGAAAGGTTACCTCCCCTTTCTCTGCTTTGCCCGCCCAGAGAATTTGGCCCACCCATGAGAGAGAGAGAGATATCATGGCGTTCAAACGAGCGAAGCATGGCAGTTGGTCAAGGCCACACCCCCACCCTCCACCTTGCCCCCCCCCCTCTCCTCCTCAATAGCATTTAAAGCTACAGACACAGAAATGGTACATCCTAAGGTAAGCTCATTGTGGGACTGGCTCTAGTGGCTGTAATTCTGGACCAAGGCTGAATTTCAGGAAAGAGACTTCAGATACAGTATTAGGGGACCACTAAGGTCTATATAAAAGAGACTTCAGATACAGTATTAGGGGACCACTAAGGCCTATATAAAAGAGACTTCAGATACAGTATTAGGGGACCACTAAGGTCTATATAAAAGAGACTTCAGATACAGTATTAGGGGACCACTAAGGTCTATATAAAAGAGACTTCAGATACAGTATTAGGGGACCACTAAGGCCTATATAAAAGAGACTTCAGATACAGTATTAGGGGACCACTAAGGCCTATATAAAAGAGACTTCAGATACAGTATTAGGGGACCACTAAGGTCTATATAAAAGAGACTTCAGATACAGTATTAGGGGACCACTAAGGTCTATATAAAAGAGACTTCAGATACAGTATTAGGGGACCACTAAGGTCTATATAAAAGAGACTTCAGATACAGTATTAGGGGACCACTAAGGTCTATATAAAAGAGACTTCAGATACAGTATTAGGGGACCACTAAGGCCTATATAAAAGCATCCAAAAAGCAGCATGTCATAGGACCTTTAAAACCGAGGAAGTTCGTGAAGATGGGGCTGAAAGCTAGGAAGCGGAGCTTGAGTTAAGATTTTAACTTTTTTCAAGCTACATCGGATTATTGTGAAAAGCTCATGCTGTGTTTGATATTTGTGCAACACGTTCATTATTATCATTATTATTATTATTATCAGAATCTTCAGACTCATGCAGGATTAAAACTTTTACATTTTTACAGTTTGTAACAAAACAACTATAACAAAAACACTGAGAATGGGTTTAAACATTTCTGAGCTGCACCATAAACTTATACAACATTTACACGGAGTCACTTCAACTTAGGCGGATCAGAAATCTCATTTAAACAAAAAGTGTAAATGCATCCAGGAAGGATTCAAGACGAATTGAAATCTAATTACTCAAGCTAACAGATGTACAAGTACAGAAGAACTGGCATTAAAATATACTTTAAGTACCAAAAGTAAAAGTACTCAATATGCAGACTGGCCCATTTCAGAATAATACTATATATGTTATAACAATTAATAAATGCCAAGACAGATTTCTTATCCGGCTAATGGAGACGCATTTATGTGACCAGTGTAAAAAAAAAAAGTGTAATAAAGTAATATAATCCAGATATGAGACACTTGAAATGACAAAGTGTAAATGTACAAACATGATAAACATTTTTTCAGCAAAGACATTTCTCACAGTCTACTAGGAAAATAGGATTGTCACAGTAGCTTGTATTTACAATATGTACACACACACACACACACACACACACACACACACACACACACACACACACACACACACACATACACACACACACCACTTAGAGATGGTCATTCCTACACTTCTATGCTTCTAAAGTCTTTTACATCTACTGTTTATATTTTTTATTTTTTTATGACCTGTCGTAGTTATATTTGCTTTGTATGTTTATGCCTTTTGTAAAGCACTTTGAATTGCCTTTGTGTCTTAATTATGCTATATAAATGAACTTGCTTTGCCTCTTTTTCATTGGACGTCTTTCAGCAGCTGAACATGAGCTTCTTCAGTTTTAGGTCTTTAACAGTCTTCTGAGTCCTGTTTTTCAGTTTCAGGGGGATCGACTCTGACGAAACTCACACAGACGCTGCAGGTTTCACAGACACTCGCAAGAACACATTAGCTGTGGAAGAACACACACACAAACACACACACACACACACAATGCTCAACAGCATTTGGTAGAACATTTGGTTAGATGTTTGGTAACACAATGCTGTAAATCGTGTCATATTTCAAAATAAAAGCTGCTGAATGTGTGTGTGTGTGTGTATATCTGTGTGTGTGTGTGTGTGTGTGTGTGTGTGTGTGTGTGTGTGGTGTGTGTGTCTGCCTTGGATTGACCAATCAGAGAGTGGATAATGTTAAAGTCCCGGACAGAGCAAAGTTCCTCTTGTTGTTCTCTTTTCATTTATTTTATTCTGTCTTTTAAGGTTTGATTGATTTTTTTCGGCTGGTTTCTGCTACATTTGCTACCACACAGTCCAACAGTGTGTGTGTGTGTGTGTGTGTGTGTGTGTGTGTGTGTGTGTGTGTGTGTGTGTGTCTGTGTGTGTGTTTGTGTGTGTGTGTGTGTGTGTGTTTCAGTCTATTGCTGATGAACAACAAATGCCACTGAATGTTGTGTCTCGCTTCGTCCTCTCTCCTCCTCCTCTTCCTCCTTCGTGCCTCCGACTGCCACCAGTGCCTGCGTTGAGTCACATGACTGTTTCTCTGCGTCCTCATCGTACGTTGAATCCATCATGTCCGGCCTCGATCTTCCTCCTCCTCCTCCTCCTCCTCCTCCTCCTCCTCCTCCTCCTCCTCCTCCCCTGCAGAGTCTGGGCACCCCAACGGCCCCGCAGGTGCGTTTGGCCAGCGCGGCCAGCTCCTGGCGGGCGAGCGGGTTGAAAAGGATGTAAAGCAGTGGGTTGACGCAGGCTGGCAGTGGAGCCACGAGCAGCAGCACCCCCTTCGCTGCCTCGGGCCCGGCGGCAGAGAGGCGCAGCAGCGAGGATAAGGAGAGGAAGGCGACAGGGAGGTAGAGGAGGCAGTCGGAGAAGAGCAGCCAGGCGACATGTCGAGTTAACGCCACCTCTTCTTCAGCGGCGGGCGGAGCTTTGTTGGCCCGACAGTAGAGGCGAGTGTAGGCGAGCGTCATGACAAGGAAGCACAGCGAGTCGAGGAGCACCAGGGAGACGGAGAAGGCCAGGGAGGATGAGGAGGAGGAGGAAGGCAGCGGCAAACAGAGGGAGGTGCTGCTGTGTCCGGCCACTAGGGGGGGCAGTGTGACTGCCAGGCCCAACAGGAAGCACAGACAGATGGCCAGACGGATGGAGAGCGGCGACGAGGAGCGGCCTGGAGACAGAGAAGACGTCAGATATGATGTTTAATACTTTCCAGATGAATATGTGTATTTGTTTGTGTGTCATGGCTGGAAGTAAACAAACAACAAGGGTGACGAAGAAGACACCACAAAGACGGCAACGAAAATGTCTAACTGGAAAAAAGACGCCATGCAATTCGGGAACTTTTGTCGGTAAGGGCCGACGCCGAAATCGTCAGACAAATTCAAGGAACGGCAAGAGATTTGGGTGTTTGTGACTTGTGCTGCGTTCCAGGCATCCCGTAACTCATGTTTTCACAACCTTCTACCAGTGAAAGTGCCCTGGAACGGCAGTCAAACTCATAACTTAGTACTCGTGAACTCGTACCAGGTCGTTGTTCTCCCAGTTACAGTTTTTGACGTCACACACAAATAAACAACAACGGCGACCCCTGTTGATGCTGTACAGACGCCGGTGATTAACGGTGAGAAATAGAAATAAATAGACATAAATAGGCAACGTAAAGTAATTCCGCACATTGTAATCAAAACAATACACATACGATTGTGTACTACTACAGGTTATGTTTATAAAATGAAGCCCAAAATATGTCGCCGACTAGAAGTCGCTAGTATCAGCTAGCGCTAGCTAACATCAACGTTACGTAGCCTAACCTGAACCCTGGAACGCTACCAAGTCGTGAGTCGTGACTTGAAGTCGTAACTTACGGGCTAAAAATTGAGTCTGAAAAGCAGCAATAATTACAAACCGGATAGAAACTGCCTCCTGCTCACTCCAAAGAGAGAGAGAGAGAGAGAGAGAGAGAGAGAGAGAGACAGAGAGAGAGAGACAGAGACAGAGAGAGAGAGAGAGAGAGAGACAGAGAGAGAGACAGAGAGAGAGAGAGACACAGAGAGAGAGACAGAGAGAGGGAGAGAGAGAGAGCGAGACAGAGAGAGCGACAGAGAGAGAGAGAGAGAGAGAGAGAGAGAGAGAGACAGAGAGAGACACAGAGAGAGAGACAGAGAGAGAGAGAGAGAGACAGAGAGAGAGACAGAGACAGAGAGAGAGAGAGCGACAGAGAGAGAGAGAGAGCGACAGAGAGAGAGACAGAGACAGAGAGAGAGAGAGCGACAGAGAGAGAGAGAGAGCGACAGAGAGAGAGGAAGAGAGAGAGCGAGAGAGAGAGCGAGACAGAGAGAGCGACAGAGAGAGAGAGCGACAGAGAGAGAGAGAGAGCGACAGAGAGAGAGGAAGAGAGAGAGCGAGAGAGAGAGAGCGACAGAGAGAGAGAGCGACAGAGAGAGAGAGAGAGACACACAGAGAGAGAGACAGAGACAGAGAGAGAGAGAGAGAGAGAGAGAGAGAGAGAGAGAGAGACAGAGACAGAGAGAGAGACAGAGACAGAGAGAGAGAGAGAGAGAGAGAGAGAGAGAGGGAGAGAGAGAGACAGAGAGAGAGACACAGAGAGAGAGACACAGAGAGAGAGAGCGACAGAGAGAGAGAGAGAGAGACAGAGAGAGACAGAGACAGAGACAGAGAGAGAGAGAGCGACAGAGAGAGAGGAAGAGAGAGAGAGAGAGAGAGAGAGAGAGAGAGAGAGGCCTACTGTGTTTAAATTAAGTTTAACATAGGACATTATTTTGTTAGTTTATTTTGTAATGTGTCTGTATGTAGATCTTTTAAAATACATGTTTATGTTAAAATTAAATTAATTATTGAAATTATTGAAATAAATTAGGGCCATAATGTGCACATATATTTACTCGAACCTATGTGTTCTTTTCAAAAGGAATATTCCAGCCCAAGGTGTGTGCATGTTCTTCTCACCATTGTGTCCGTCAGGTTTGTGGCGGCGTGCGGCGGTGGCGGCCAGGCATCGCTCCAGAGCCGTGACTGTGAGCAGGAAGAGGCCGGTCTGCGACGCAAACACACACAGGAAGCCGCTGAGGCGACACAGGAAGCTGCTCTCCCACCTCGCTCCATACCTGCAACACATACACAAAGTCCAAGATCTTTTATTGACTTTTATTTTGAAATTCCTTGTTTATTATGTGCTTTTTGGGAATTGTATCACAACTTTACAAAGAGGGTAAATTATATAAATTATATAGACTATAACAGTGTTTTATAGTCTTTTAATGTGATCATTACAGATCAAAGTATTAAAGTGCTCATATTATGCTCATTTCCAGGTTCATAATTGTATTTATTGATTGTACCAGAATAGGTTTATGTGGTTTAATTTTCAAAAAACACCATATTTTTGTTGTACTGCACATTGCTGCAGCTCCTCTTTTCACCCTGTGTGTTGAGCTCTCTGTTTTAGCTACAGAGTGAGACCTCTCACTGCTGTAACATCTTTGTTGGGAGTCGCACATGTGCAGTACCTAGGTAAGGACTACTAGCCAGTCAGAAGCAGAGTATGAGGGCGTGCCCTGACAGTACCTAGGTAAGGACTACTAGCCAGTCAGAAGCAGAGTATGAGGGCGTGCCCTGACAGTAGCTAGGTAAGGACTACTAGCCAGTCAGAAGCAGAGTATGAGGGCGTGCCATGCTAGCAGCTAGGTGAGCATTATAACGTGTGTTCCAAAGTGACCACGTTTGTCTCTGAAGTAAAGGCTGGACTACAATAGAGCTGTTTGGAGCAGTTTGTGAACAGTGTTTTCTGTTGGAGATGGTAAGTCCCTTTGGGGTGGACTTTGGGTGTTTTTCACTTTGTAAACATATAACATGCACAAAAAAGATATATAACACAATAAAAGGGAAAAAGCCAAAAAGAATAATTTGAGCACTTTAAAGCACTTTGCTCAACTGGATCAATTATGAGATAAAACTTTAATGCGTTGGAAACAGCAGTTTAGCTACATTTAACAGCTACTAAATAGAGCTGGTGCTGAGATGATTTGGTCGGCTGGTGATTCCAACAAGAAGTCTTTAAATTGTTCAGAAAGTGGCCTGGTTGGCTCAGTGGGTAGAGCAGGCGCACATATACTTGGAGGTTTATGCCTCGACGCAGAGGTCCGGGGCTCAAGTCCAACCTGTGATGGTTTCCTGCATGTCTTCCTCCTCTCTCTCCCCTTTCTCACCTAGCTGTCCTGTCAAATTAAAGGCGGAAAAGCCCAAAAAAAATAATCTTTAAAAAAAATAAATTGTTCAGAAAGATAAAATAAAACCTTGTACATTTTTATTCTTTCCAACCTGTCTGATTGTCTGAATACTTTTTAGCATTATCACAAGAATTATCCCTTAAAAAGTTTTTTTTGGATATTGACGGAAATTACATTTTATTCTGTATATTCTACTGTTGTGACTTTTGCAAAAAAAAAAAATGTTTTAGTCTGATTCCATTAGAACCGTTTTTTTTCACATTGGTCCCATCTTTTTCCCTGTTACCGAGAGGTCCCATCGTTTAAACAGCCCCAAGCGTTCCCTAATTTCCCAGAGCTCCTATTGTTCCCAGATTATCCAGAATTTCCAGCTCTAGAGTCCCTTGAGTTCTCAAAATCCCCAAAGAGTTTCACAAGAGTTTCCAATCCTCCTAGTGCTCGAGTCCCCACAAAATTCCCAGAGTCCCCACAAACCACAGTATTCCCAGTATCCCCACAAACCACAGTATTCCCAGTATCCCCACAAACCACAGTATTCCCGTTGTCCCCACAAACCACAGTATTCCCAGAGTCCCCACAAACCACAGTATTCCCAGTATCCCCACAAACCACAGTATTCCCACAGTCCCCACAAACCACAGTATTCCCACAGTCCCCACAAACCACAGTATTCCCACAGTCCCCACAAACCACAGTATTCCCACAGTCCCCACAAACCACAGTATTCCCAGTGTCCCCACAAACCACAGTATTCCCACAGTCCCCACAAACCACAGTATTCCCACAGTCCCCACAAACCACAGTATTCCCACAGTCCCCACAAACCACAGTATTCCCACAGTCCCCACAAACCACAGTATTCCCAGTGTCCCCACAAACCACAGTATTCCCACAGTCCCCACAAACCACAGTATTCCCAGAGTCCCCAGGATCCATAGTCCCCGTAACCTTTAGGCTACATTTACATTGCTACGTTTTGTTTTTTAAGCAAGAGTTTTGAGCCAAAAGCGAATTCCATTTTTAGGTCCAGTTGAAAAACTAATCTCCATTCAAATTAACATGCCCAAACCCCATTGCTGGTAGTTGCCATGGTAAAGTTAGTAGCTTAGTCTCAGAGAATGAGACCTCATGACCGATAAGACCCAATCAGGCGGCAAAACTTTGGCGTCGGTGTGGGTGTCGCCAAAGGTCTCCGTTTGCAGCCGTTGAGACGGCAACACAACCCCGCAGATTCCAAACCAAAACGGGTCAGAAGTTTTTCCAAATGTCTCCGATTTAGGGGCTCGGAAACGCCAGAGCAGGGGGAATGAGAGGGGGAAACGCCAGAGCAGGGGGAATGAGAGGGGTAAACGCCAGAGCAGGGGGAATGAGAGGGGGAAACATCAGAGCAGGGGGAATGAGAGGGGAAAATGCCAGAGCAGGGGGAATGAGAGGGGGAAACGCCAGAGCAGGGGGAATGAGAGGGGGAAATGCCAGAGCAGGGGGAATGAGAGGGGAAACATCAGAGCAGGGGGAATGAGAGGGGAAAATGCCAGAGCAGGGGGAATGAGAGGGGGAAACGCCAGAGCAGGGGGAATGAGAGGGGGAAATGCCAGAGCAGGGGGAATGAGAGGGGGAAATGCCAGAGCAGGGGGAATGAGAGGGGGAAACATCAGAGCAGGGGGAATGAGAGGGGAAACGCCAGAGCAGGGGGAATGAGAGGGGAAACGCCAGAGCAGGGGGAATGAGAGGGGGAAATGCCAGAGCAGTGGGAATGAGAAGGGGAAACGCCAGAGCAGGGGGAATGAGAGGGAAAACATCAGAGCAGGGGGAATGAGAGGGGGAAATGCTAGAGCAGGGGGAATGAGAGGGGGAAACATCAGAGCAGGGGGAATGAGAGGGGAAACGCCAGAGCAGGGGGAATGAGAGGGGGAAACGCCAGAGCAGGGGGAATGAGAGGGGAAATGCCAGAGCAGGGGGAATGAGAGGGGATACGCCAGAGCAGGGGGAATGAGAGGTGTGAACGTAGCAATGTAAATGTAGCCTTAGAGTCCCCAGTGGCCGTCTGATTCATTTTTGTACCTCCAAAAGCTGCCAAACGTCCAGGCATCCACCGCTGCCAACCACCCGCTCCACACTCCCATCAGGCCGTTCACCAGGGCCAGAAGACCAATCAGCAGCTTGGGTGGTGTCACTGAGGCGGCGGGAGAAAAGAAGACTGACAGGACAACCAGGCTGTTGCTGACCAATGACAGCGCTGCAATGAGCCACACGCCTCCACGGATCAACCAGCTGCCGAGCAGATGGAGGCAGGGGCGAAACGGTCCTGGAGGATGATCCAAACAAATTTTACTTTACAATCAATAAATAAATCAATGTATCTTTTGGTAAATGTATTCACAGTTTAATTTTTCATAATTAATGTAAATTATTTCCTATACAATAGATAAACAAATAGCAAATAATTCCAGTCGTATTCTCTTGATGTAAACTCATATTAAAACGGAAAGTTTGTGCCTCTTAAAAGGAAATTTTTCCTCGTGGCTGTTGCTCCAAATTCTTGCTATTGGGGGGAATTGTTCTCTGTAAATTATAGAGTGTGGTCTAGACCTACTCTATCTTTAACCCCTGCGCTGTCTTCCCGTCGACCGTGCACTTGTTGAAATGTTAAAAATGAACACCTTTTTGACGCTTTTTCTGACATTTCTATCCCTTTCCTCGACACTTTTGATGCTTTTTTTTTAAACGTTTTTGATGCTTTTGTTACCCAACCACCATACACACCACTAACACCAAGTTATTACCACTAGGTTTACACTTATTTTTGGAATTCATGGACAATAATCCTCATTTGTAGGAAATGATACCTAATTTTTTGAGTTAAAAAAGCAGAAATTATAAAATATTTAGACTAATATTAGAGGAACGTATGTTGATGGATAATCAGAGACTTCAAAGAGTCAAAGTTTAGTCAGGATACAGTTTAGAAACCATTTAAATTTTTTTGAAATGCTAAAACTTGAATAAAACTTCCAAAACTCAATACAAGTAGTGATCACGAATTATACGTGTGAAGAGCATTGTATGGAATCCATCTAATTTTTGGGTCATTTTTATTTTAAAAAAACAACATATTTCTGATTTTGAAATTTTAAAAACGGGTCAAATTGGACCCGAGGACAACATGAGAGTTAAAGTGTCCTGAGATATCGCTTGTTAGGATTTCACACGATACATAAAATTGAATTGAACTTGTTGCCAGCTTTCCTTGTTTCTATAACTTATCTATAAAGGTGCTTACACACCAACCAGAGGCCGACCGTCAGCAGTAAAGCCAGTCGGACTGATCAGTCGGGTCCCCGAGGTCCAAAGAAATGCCTCAAAACACACTGAGGCGACGCCGACTTGAGCGTACACTCTGCACGTGCGAAACGTAATACGTCTCCATAACAGCAGGCGGCGCTGCTCTGTATACTCTGTATGAAAACCGGCAGCTGATTGGACGAACGCGTCACGTGGGTCTTTTTTCTCCGGAAATTCAAAGACAGACTGTCATGGCGGCTCGTTCAGAATACAATCTCATATTGGACTAAAATAGTTCACTGAAACGTGTTTCTGGAAACATTTTAAGAGAGAAATAGACCGTGCAGTTGCTGAATCTGTCTTCATTTCAGATCAACAAACGTCAGTCAAAAGATTTTCTCATCCGCTCGCCATTTCCGGGTGAGTCCCGACTGCCCTGTCTCCGACTGAGCATGTCAGGTCGGCCCAAATGAAGGCATCTATATCAGTTTAGGTGTACCGTATATTTTCACTGCTTCCTCTTGCTGTCAGACGGCCCTTTACGACGGGGAACTGAAGCCGTTATCTCTGCTCTCTTCAAAGCAACCAGACTCCTTTGACAAAAACTGTAATTTTATCTCGCAGAACACGGGAGTTGCTGCTCTACCGCTGCCTCCATCGTTAGTTTGTATTATTGTGTGACTTTGGTGCTTTAAAGCAGTGTTTCTCAAATGGGGGTACGTGTACCCCTAGGGGTACTTTGGAGGACTGCAGGGGGTACGTAAGAAAATGTTTTTCAGTTACAAAGCTGTAGTTACTTCTACTGTCTTTTTTTCTGCATTTTTTTCAGTTTTCGTCACTTTTTTCGAAGTTTGTCACTTTTGTCGCCCTAGTGTTGCCTTCCTTCTTTCTACTGTTTTTTTTTTCCTCGAAGTTTTTATTACTATATTCGACCTATTCTTGCCTTACTTCCTTCTTTCTACCGTCTTTTTCCAAGTCTTTGTCTCCTTTTTCCATCAGCATCTAAACATTTTCCAGGTCCAAGGCTGTTGTTTAGTAAATCTATCGCTGACATCGCTGTATTCTTAGTCTTTATCAAGACTTTTTTTTTTACATGGTACATGGCTTAAAAAAACTGTTCGAATGGGGTACATTATTGAAAAAAGCTTGAGAACCACTGCTTTAAAGGGTTAGTTTGGATTCACCAAAGTCACCCAACAACACCAACAAACTAACCGATGCAGGCAGCGATAGAGCAGCAACTCCCTTGTTCTGCAAAGTAAAAGGAGTCTGGTGGCTTTGAAGAGAGCAGAGATAACGGCTTCAGTTCCCCGTCGTAAAGGGCTGTCTGACAGCAAGAGGAAGCAGTGAAAATATACGGTACACCTAAACTGATATAGATGTTTTTAGGTGTCTCAAACGTGTTGAGCTGCAGCCCCGGTCCACAGCAGGACATTGCTTAGCTTCTGTGTCGGTACTCCTGCCTGCTTCTCCAAACTGGGGGCGTGCTGACTGCCGTCTACTGTAACACACTGACTATGGGTGGTGATGGTGCAGTGGATATGACACGTGCCTTTGGTGTGGGAGATCTGGGTTCAATTCCCACTGCGATGCATCAACCAATGTGTCCCTGAGCAAGACACTTAAAGTGCCCATTTTGTGCTCATTTTCAGGTTCATAATTGTGTTTTGATGTTGTACCAGAATAGGTTTACATAGCTTAATTTTCAGAAAACACCATAGTTTTGTTGTACTGCTCATTGCTGCAGCTCCTCTTTTCACCCTGTGTTCAGGTCTCTGTTTTAGCTACAGAGTGAGACCTCTCACTGCTGTAACATCGCAGTAGCTAGGTAAGGATCACATCATCTAGCTAGCTGTTTGTTTCTACATCTTCAGTAGTACAAGGCAGGATTAGCCGGGAGACTTCTTCTAAACGAGGGCGCACTTCCAACTTTGCGTGGAATACCTGCAGAACAGGGACATGTAAGTAGTTCTTTTGTAGATTATGGTGAACTTGTGTGTGTTCTAGCAGTGTTTTGCCATTCAGAACGAGCTAGCATGCTATGGTTAGCCACCTCGTCTCGGCTAGTGACGTAGAAAGCCGTGCCGATTTTGACCAGCTCAGCCAGAGACTGGAGGCAGGACACATTCAGAAACCGTATCTCACTCAAAACAGCATGGATGTTTTCTTTCCAAGTTTGTATGCATATGGAAGCACCAGAGACACAAAATAACTCCCCAAATCCCAGAAAAAGTGATTTTTTCATAATATGTATATATATCTTTAACCCATAGTTGCTCCAGAGGTGTGCGGCCTCTGACATATGTAGTAGAGCCCTGCGCGGGACTGTTTCCTTCATCCCGCTCCCGGCGAATTTCTGACCATTACCGCCCGCACCCGCAACGTGTGTGTTACACTCCCGCCCGCTCCCGCAAAACTCTGAGAATTTATGCCCGCACAATAATAGAGATGCATTGACGTTGTGTCTTCTCCCGTCCCGCATGAGAAAACACGTCATTTTATAGGTTAATAGGGAGAAGATGAAGGCAAAGAAGGCAGGTGCTTGCTGCTGTTAGACGGGGAGGAAGGAGCAGAAGGAAAGGGAGAGAGGGGGAGGAAGGAGCCGAGGATGAGGGTGGACGGAGCCTTGGCTTGGAGCTCCCCCGTCCTGGGAGGCTCAGACACGCTGGTGTCTGCTCATAGATGGCCTATACAGTATATACTCAGTCAGTATATATGTATATCTATGGTTTCTGCTGGCGTGGGGGGGTTCCAGGCTACATCCCGATCCCGCAGTGGTTTTTTTAGCCGCCCGCTCCCGCCCGCAGCAAAGTTAAAACCTCCCGCTCCCGCGAGATTTGCGTTGGGTCCCGCGGGACCCGGCGGGACCCAATCCCAATGCAGCCCTCTAATATGTAGCAACTGTAAGTTGCGTTGGATAAAAGCGTCAGCTAAATGACATGTAACGTAATGTTACTTTGGAGTAGTCTACACATAAGTAGCTACAACCACGTTTAAAAAAGACCCGAAATATCCCTTTAAAGTGTTCAATTGATAGTTGTTTGTGTTACCTGGTGCAGGGCTGCAGTGGACAGACTGTTGAAGTTTGGGTTCATCTTCAAACTCTATCAAGAAATCCTCCCAGTCCTGATCTACTGCAGAGCAAAGCAAGGAGAGAAGTGCATCAGTCTTTTATTTTGAAATATCATTTCACTCACTCTCACACAGTTAGGTTTCTAAGTTTCACCGCAGTATTTAATTAGTGGAAAGCAGTTCTGTTGCGGTTCTTGTTTTAGGTGTTTGGTGTCACCTTGGCTGGAGAGGACGGACATGTCTTTCCCTGTGGAGTCTGCAGTCTCCTCTCTCTCCCAGGATGAACCTCCTCCTCTCCTCTCACAGGAAACAAAGGCACAGCACTGGAAGGCGTAAGGAAGCTCCATCACCCTGAAAACACAAAAAGACAACCTTTTACATCTTTGTTATTTATCAGTTTCATTTCCGGTAAAGTCCGAACAGGCTCAAGCTAAAGTTTTTTTTCACCCTGGACCCATGTTCCCATGTTTTTGTGTCTAAGTGACTGATGGGAACAACAATCTTTGACATTGGTCCAGTATAAGACGAGACAGTGGCGAAAGCTGCAATGTAACGTTAACTGGCAATTGCACACCTTCACTTTCCGTCCACTAAAAGTTCTGTTTTTGCCGCTGACAGACTCAGATAATTATTCTAAGTGTCTGACAACATTATGGAAAGGATCCCTACAGAGATAGACCTTTTTGTTAAAGAGTAAGATGTTTTTTGTTTAACTTGAAATTGCTATCGCCAAATCCACCAGACTCTGTTTAAATAAACTGTACTTTTATCATCGTAAAACACACGTCATTCAAAGTGGACATAAACTAATTAAAACTATCAAAAGCCGTCTCGGTTCGTCTTTCCACTGTTCCAACAATCACCACTCTGGTTTGGTTGAAATAAACCCTTAATTCACCCATTTACATGTGAAGATATGCTGGCTCTATACACGCTAAAAGTCCTGATTATTTAATTGGAGTCTGGTAAGTTTGGTGATGACGATTTTGGTGCTGTTTCGGGTTGAACAAAAAGGATCTTAGTCTGCTGTTACAGGTGATACATGTTTTTTTGCACTAGTGAGATCGAAACCACCTCGACACGATCTTGCAATCATTATATTTTCTTAAATTTCTTTTTTTGTATGTGGTTGTGATGTAGTGCTCACTTATACCATCATATTCGCCACAGAAGATCTGAGAAGCGATTTCAAAATCGCCAGTAATATGTTTGTAATTGGGTGACGAATCTGGCGAGAGAGTAGGGCAACAACTGCTGCTGTTAGGCAAACACAATATACGGAAACCAGTTAGTTTGAAATCCAGTAGGGACACAACACCGGGAGGGAGGGAAGCAGAGGGACCGTAGGCTCTGCTCGGTTCTGCCGCTGATCGAGCAAACCCTGTTTGTTGTGGGTATCATACCAACGTTGTCCCTTTTTGAATGACGAATAGATTACCGCCGCCTAGGGTTGGGTACCGAAACGCGGTGCCAACAGGGCACCGGTTCCGACCTAAACGGTAGTAACGAGACCGAATAAGAACGAAAATTTCGATGCCTTATTTCGGTGCCTGACTTTACACTACACTCAACAGCAGGTAACGTTAGCCTAGCTTTAGCTAGCAGCTGGATTAAACAGGGTTAAAATGCTGACAGCTAACGTTAAACAGTGTAAAGTGTGACTGTATTTCAACAGTCTGCTCTGCAGCGCAGCAGATGCCAACGTCGGAAAAACACAGACGGTGCATTCACTGAAACTGGTAACCTACAGCCTCGCGGTGCATTCAAAGTAAAATACCTGTCTATAACTATCTGGTGGTTGTTTTTGTCATTCAACAGCAATTTACTGGTGAAATAAGTTATTGTTTATTATAAGTTATAGTTATTACATTACTATTAAATCATTCAATCAAACAAGTTGTTCTTAAATGTCGCCGACTGTTGTTTAGTACCCTTCTTTTTTTTCTTCTTTTTTTTTAACTTTCTTAAAAAGTATCGGTTCAGGCACCGTTTAGGCACCGGCACCATTTTAAAAGTACCGCTTTAGCACCGGTATCGAAAAAAAACAAAAAACAATACTCAACCCTACCGCCGCCTGCTGGTATGGAGAGTTATTTCCTCTTACGCAGGTGCAGAACGTACGTGGTACTTGGCCATCGACTGCAGTCTCTGTTCAATGTGTTCCAGTGCTAATTTTTGGCCCAGACAAAGGCGACGAGGGCCGAAGTGAGATGACGCCACAGGCGTCTGTCGTTGCAACTAGTCCCCAGTAGGGGTGCATGATATATCGACTTAATATCCTTATCGCGATATCACGTTGCACAATAGAATATCGAAAGTGTCACAATAAGTATGCAATATTTAGTTTATTTTGTGGAGCGCTGCGTCCCGTCCGTTGGCTGTGTGGCTTAGTTGTGTTTGATTTAGGGCTTGAAACGCTGTAATGATCATGTTTCATTGGCCAGTTACCGTGGTTACCGTGCCACTTGCACATGTGAGTGCACATCAGCGCACGGGGCCACTACGTGACAAACCCTATGGAGCGTACCACGTGATGTGTGTGCATATTTCGACAGAGTGACAGTGTGAGTGAAGAAATAGACAGAAACAACAAAAAGGAACGAATCATGAGTGCATGATACTATCCCAAAAAAAACTGTTGCAGTTAATACGCCAGAGCTTGCCAAACAAGCCTCGCTAGCGAGTGTTTTTGCTAGTTTCACAAGGTATGACAAGAACTCAAAGAGACATACCGAAATCACCAATGCTATAATGTATTATTTGGCCAAAGATACGATGCCCATCCACACAGTGGATAAAAAAGGCTTCAAGAAGCTTCTGAATGAACTAGACAAATGGTACCAAATCCCATCCCGTACCTATTTCTCACAGGTAGCCATCCCGCAACTTTATAAAAGACGGCGCAGGCAGAGTTTGGAGTCGGATAGATTGAATATTTTTCATTCACGACCGACCTGTGGTCCAGCCGCACTACGGCGCCGTATATAAGTCTCACTGGGCACTATACTGTTATGGTTCTATGAATAGTGTTTCGATGCGTTTTCCCTTAACTTTTGTATGTTTAAAAATATCTAAATGAATATTGATATCGTAATATATTAATAATAACACATTTTGTCAATACCGTGCAACCCTAGTCCCCAGCCGTTGGCTTGGTGTGTCAGGGCCTTCACAGCCCGGTTTACGGCTGCCGGTTACAGCGTTGTCGCTCAATACTGGACCAATTATAAAGAATTTTGTTCACGTGACTGTGCGTGTGTGTGTGTGTATTCACCTGATTCGGGGCAGGTCCTCTCGGGGTATTAACTCCATCAGCTGTGTGTTTCCAGCCAATCGCAGGTGAGTTAAACTCTGTAGACCAATCAGAGGCAGAGACGACAGCTGATTGGACGACAGGTCACTGCAGAAGGGTAACAGACAGAAACACACATGTAACATTAATTGACATGTTTCCCACCTGATGTCAAACTCCAGGATGTTTCCATGACCTCCCGACACAGTATGTGGAAAGTAACTAAGTACATTTACATTTAAGTTATCATACAGCTCTTAATACTACTCACAATAAAGCAGCTTTATTTTTCTACTAACTTACACATTTTTCATGTGTAAATGGATTTTATTTGTCAGCTTGTTTTGTTAATTTCTGCAAACTCTTTGAACAGTGAACAAAGAACGCTTGAACGAACAGTGTGATCAGAACTACCTAAAATGTCAAAAAATTATTTGAAGTGTACTTAGATTTTTTTTAGTTTGGCTTTAGGGCGGCAACAAAAGTTTATTTTCATTGTTGATTAAATTGTCGATTACTTTCTTAATAAATCGATAAGTTGTTTGGTCTGATGCAGTCTTACAGCTGGAACACACTGGGCGCGTAAAGGCCGTTCCCCCCTGCAGACCCCTCTGCGTCTACGCCAGACCCTACGCCGTAGCCTGACGTGCACCTCTCGAAAAATGTAACTACACGTCGCGGCCACGCACGTCGCTCGGCCGTGGCTTGGTAGCGTTGCATTTCCCCTGACTCATTTCCTGGTTCTCCTTCTCCATAATCAACATGAAATCAAGGAGAGGGTTAACTTCTCCTGCTCCAGATTTCCCACCGTGGTCAGAGAACACAGGGGAGACACTTTGTTTCTCTCACTATGACTCTAGAGTCACAACTTGCTCCGAAGACAATTGCCGTCCCTCTCTCACTTTCTCCCTCGCTCTATCACCCACTCCCCACACACACAAACACACACACACACACACGCCGGCTCGAGGCACATACCAACGCACAAGTAAACAAAGTGTTTCGTGATTGACCCCCCCGGAAACCACACACCCCCCCTAGCGTTGTGGTGGTGAAATCCACCGCGATGCAAAGAAACATGTTCAACTCCGACGCAGAACTCCGAAAGGGTCACGACGCCGTAGGAGCGATGGCGTAGCTACAGCGCAGAGTTTGCGCACAACTGTAAAATGGTCTTAAGTGTCACGTAGCGTAAATATGTGCCTGATCATGCGCCTGGCCATTCATACCACAAAGCAATCCTTCTCCTCTCGTCTCTCTCTCTCTCTGATAGATAGGATGAGTGGGGAAAACTGTGGTAACTGTAGCCTATATGTGGCTGTGTGTGGCTGTGTGTGTGTGTGTGTGTGTGTGTGTGTGTGTGTGTCGGTCGGTCTCTCCCTGTGTGTGCCTGATCGCGTTTCTCGCTGTGAGAAGTCAAGACAGCCAAAATCCCCATAAAGTATCCGGCCGCACTGTGGTCTTCCTGTATGTGATTACCTGCCTGGCTCGACACATATGCTCGCGTCTCGTGTGACAAATAGAGGAGACGCCGAAACATCCGCTGCTACGCGCCCGGTGTGAACGGACAGATTTGGATAACATGGGTGCCGAAATAAAAATGACCTCGCTCCGTTGCTATACTTACCTTACCTTACCTTACGCGCCCGGTGTGCTCCAGCTGTTGGCATCAACCCCTAGTCTGGAGCTTTTAACTCCAACCCCAATAGCTCTTGTTAGTTTCCAACGCTTGTTTTGTAACAACCAGTAAAGACACTTTAGATTTAGTTGTGGTTTTTTATGGTAACTCACAGTTTGGTGAGAGCCGGCAGAGCAGAGAAAGAGTTCGGCTTCACTGTTGACAGTCTGTTCCAAGACAAATCACTACAGAGTACAGAAGAGGAAAGGAATCAAGGATTTAAACCAGCAACCTTCTATTCACAAATCATACCACAGCCATCACATATTTCTGTATTTAATCCCGCAGTAACTCTGTGTGCTGAGCCGACACTGTGCACGTTAGCATGGATTAACCGCGCGTTCTCCTTTAACAGCCTGTCTTTGTTTCTAATCCCAGGGTAGAAGAACGTGTATGTGTGTAATACTCTTATTTCTATAATACGATAATAAAATAAGTCATAATGTTCAGACAGGCATGACAGAGAGGGGTGGAAGTACAACAGTGCATACTTTACACTAATGTTACTTTATGTCTGTTTCTAGGGTTCAAAATTAGCACCATCTACCAGCCAAATGCTGGTAAAATATGCAAGTGGCTGGTAGATTTGCTTCACTCACCAGACCAAAAAACAATGGTAATCTATTGAGTGGCTGGTAAGATTAAAACCTTCACTAGCCACTTGGCTGGTGAACAAAAAAGTGAATTTTGAACCCTTTCTGTTTCTGCTTTCTGTCCCCAGAGTTACAACTTTTTATGCCCCACATATCTGGAACAAACTTGCAGAAAATTGCAGGTCTGCTGCAACTCTCAGTTCTTTTAAATTAAGGGTGAAGACTTTTCTGTTTGCCTTTTTTTAAATACTTTTTCATTTCTTACACTGTACTGTAACTTGTATTTTATACCTGTCCTATCCTATTGTATACATTCTCACAAACGTGACAGAAAATGCAGTTATAAAACACTTGGTTCCCAGTCTTGCTGCTTGCAGCGTTGTCGGGTGGAGAACTACTCTTCCGATGGTAAACGTACTTTTTTACTGAAGTACTGAGTACTTCTTCCACCTCTGTTTTAGTATCAGTTGTAGTATTTCTGAATGGATTCTTGACTTTGAGCCAATCTATGGCATCATACCTGACCCATCAACAAGCAGACCACCTGGACCTGCGTGTGTTTCCACGTGGAAGCATTTAAAGAGGATCGCTGCTCAGGATCTGCAGCCTAATTAAGGTGTGTGTGTGTGTGTGTGTGTGTGTGTGTGTGTGTGTGTGTGTGTGTTCTCACAGAGAGCGTAGTGACATCAGACTGTGGAAGGTGTTCTCCTCCAGTTCCTCTATCTCGTTATGTTGCAGATCACTGTAACGCGCACACACACACACACACACACACACACACACACACACTTTAGCTCTGATATTTCCATTACATCATGTTTATCAATCTGTTTTACCGCACTAAGTGATCCGATAGGTCGAACAACGGTGCTAATTATTCCCACAATGCACAGCTGGCTGTACTTTATTGGTTGCTACACTGTAAGAAACGATAATATTCCGGCAGCTGGGGCACCAAAAAAACGGCAAAATAACTTTCTTTTAAAAATAGAGTAATTTTCCATGATTAAAATACAGTTTGTAGGTTTAATTTTACATGAAATCTTATGTATCTTTTGGCTTTTTAATGATATTTACACCTGTAAAAACTAATTTTCTATATTAACTAAATGTATGTATCTATCTATCTATCTATCTATCCAATTTAGGAAATATATTTACAGTATTAAACAGAATTTAATAGATTTCTCATCTATTAAATAAAAGATAAATATTTGTGGATTTGTGATAAATTTGCGAGTCTTTTTATGTGAAAACAAATTAAACAACTGAATAAACAATTGAACTTACATCTTCTGAACGCTCTCACAGCCGGAGAAGCTGGGAAGAGTCTGGATCTGATTATAGGAGAGATCTCTGCAGGGAGAAAGTTTCAATCAGTCCAATACAGCCTGAACGCATCACAGCGTCAACAGGAGCTCGCAGCATATCAGATATAACAATAAAAATATTAGGGCTGTCAATCGATCACAATATTTAATCGTTATTCATCCTATGATTGTCCATGGTTACCTCGCAATCCATCGCAATATAATTGCACATTTTTTATCTGTTCTAAATGTACAAATTTATCTCTTAACGCTTCCTAGTTTCCAACAGATTTCCAATTACGGAGCGGCTCGAGGCCCAGAAATGTCAGAAATTAAAAAAAAAGTTTGGGATCCAAAAAGTTTATCTGTCTGTCTGTCTGTCTGTCTGTCTGTCTGTCTGTCTACCTATCTATCTATGTGCGATAATCGCGCGTTCAAATATCACTGTCCTCATTCATATTTTCAGACTTTAAAAATGATATCCAGCTACAAAAAAAGTTAGAACGGAAGTACAGAGAGTCGTTTCTATGCAGATGATACACCGTCGCGTCTCATTGGTGTAAACTCGCAGTTTGCAGACCGGCGCATTAGTAGTTTCAACTTGTCTCATCGCGGGTCTTTGGTCTGAACTAGGCTTTAGTTACAGAGGTAGTCTCGTACTGCCAGACCTTCCTCCTCAGCGCTGTGGAGGAGGGTCTGGCTAGTCCACACAGCATTGTGGGATGAGAGAAAAACATGCTCTGGTTTATTGGCATTTCTTTAAACCAATCACAGTCGTCTTGGGCGGTGCTAAGCTCCGGACGGAGCCACGGTGCCTCTGCTAAATAGTCTCAGGAAGGAACTTGTTTTGGTGGAACATGTGGACGTTCAAAAGTAGTTTTAGTCGTGCAACAGAAAACTCAGATTGGACAGATAGTCTAGCTAGCTGTCTGGATTTACCCTGCAGAGATCTGAGGAGCAGTTAACCATAGTTCTCATAAATCCATCGGAGAAACAAAGAAAGAGGAAGGTAACGGGACATCCGGCCATAAAGAGGGACATCCGGTGAAATTTCCGGCCACACCGGAGCAATCCCGGAAGTGGAACGTTGTGGATATCGACTACAGAGAAAACAACTGGGCAACTGTTTGAAGAATGTTGCATGTTTCTTTACGTTTACTGTTAAAAATAAGTCTACAGATGTGGATGCAGTTAACATTTGAACTCACAGCAGCTGAAGGTTTGGAAGCTGCTCACACACTGAACTGGGCAGAGAGGTGATCCGAGCTCCTGTGATAGTCCTGCACACGCACACACACACACACACACACACACACACACACACACACACAGTTGGAACAGCAGAAAGACGAACCAAGACGGCTTTTGATAGTTTTATTTTGTTTCTGTCGACTTTGTACGATGATAAAATTACCGTTTATTTAAATGAAGTCTGGTGGGTTTGGCGATTTCACCGACTGTTAACATGACATGTTAAACAAAAAGGATCTTACTCTTTAACTAAAAGGTCTATCTCTGTAGGGACTCTTTCCACAATGTTGTCAGACACTTAGAATAATAATCTGAGTCTGTCAGCAGCAAAAACAGAACTTTTAGTGGATGGAAACTGAAGGTGCGCATTTGCCCAATAACTTAGATTGTAGCTTGTTTTACCACTGCAGACTGCAGCAGACTTGCTTAATTCGGGACCAATTTTAAACATTGTTTTTCCCATCATTCCTTTGGACACAAAAACTATGAAAATATGGTGAAAATATGGTCCAGGTTGAAAAAGAAATGAATGTGGACTGTGTGTCAAACCTGGAGTAACCTGATTATGTGTACAGTATTAAACAATGAAATGCATGTTGTTAGTAGTCTAAAAGATTCCTATATTTATAAAATATTTAAGAGGGCAGTTATACTACAATTTAGCCAAATGTCTCTCCATTGGACGTCCTGTTGAGACAGGATGTTGAGGCGTGCAGTAACACCGGGAGGGATCATTTGAAGAATGTGTGACGGTTTGTTTGGTTGGCGTTTTTATTTCCACCTACTGGTTCAGCGTGAGGTTACTGTTAAACACACAGCGCTTTCAGGAACGAACAGAGTTCAAGATGGAAAATTACAAGAAAATAAACACAGCCAAGGTGTTTATTATGACGTGGAAATCTGGGCCACAACAAGGAGAAAGTTACAGTCTGTCAGATAGAATAATAACTGCAGAGTATTAATAACACACACTGATGTCTGCTACAACAGCAAACGCACTCAGATATGAAGCATTCCTCTGTGTGTTTGTGTGTGTGTGTGTGTGTGTGTGTGTGTGTGTGTGTGTGTGTGGGCTTGTTTAACTATATTCGTGGGGTCCAAAAACCAGGAGTCTAGTATACTTGTGGGTTCCTGACAGCTTTGTGGGGCAAAAATGCTGGACCCCACAAGTTTAAAGGTCTGTTTGAGGGTTAAGACTTGGTTTTAGGATTAGGGTTAGAATTAGGTTATGGTTAGGGTGAGGGTAAGGGTTAAGGTTAGGCATTTAGTTGTGAAGGATAAGGTTAGGGTAAGGGGCTAGGGAATGCATTATGTCAATGACGGGTCCCCACAAAGATAGTGCCACAAACCTGTGTGTGTGTGTGTGTGTGTGTGTGTGTGTGTGTGTGTGTGTGTGTGTGTGTGTGTGTGTGTGTGTGTGTGTGTGTGTGTGTCTTACAGGCTTTCCAGGCTCTTGGTTCCCGTCAGATCTGGAAACTCGGTGAGATCTGCTGCTCCGTTGAGAGAGCTGAGAAACAGGCAGAGAGTTTGTTGAAATACAGATAAACATTGTCTCTTTCTTTCAGTTTGTGTTTATATTCTTTGCGTGGTCAGTGTCTGATTACAGTAACTGAGGCGGAAGATTACTGAATAACTTAGTTTTTAAGTGTTTTATCTGCTGCACGTTTCTCACAGTGTGCGTAGCTCTGGTAGGTTCTGAAAGGCAGATCGTCCAACAGACTGGATCGGGTTGTCGTAGAAAAATCTATAAAACACAAACAAACAGCTTCATTGTACAATAACACACATGGCAACATACTAAATACCAATTGACTGAAGACTTGTAGTCCCTTGTCTGTTTTGTTCTAGATTTATCAGACTTTGTGTCCAGTTTTACACACTGTCAGGTTTTCTTAAAATGCATTTTAAATTGACTGAAATATAATTCTCACCCAAAGCTCAACACTAAACATTGAGGTAAGTTTACTTATCATGGAAGGATTACTGAATGACCCGTTAGGGGTGAGGTAGTCTCGCATTGCCAGACCTTCCTCCACAGTGCTGCAGAGGAGGGTCTGGCTAGTCCACACAGCATTCTGGGATGGGAGAAAAACGTGCTCTGGTTTATTGGCATTTCTTTAAACCGATCACAATCATCTTGGGTGGTGCTAAGCGCCAGACGGAGCCACGGTGCCTCTGCAAAATAGCCTCGGGAAGGAACTTGTTTTGGAGGAACGTGTGTACGTTCAAAAGTAGTTTTAGTCGTGCAACAGAAAACTCAGATTGGACAGATAGTCTAGCTAGCTGTCTGGATTTACCCTGCAGAGATCTGAGGAGCAGTTAACCATAGTCCTCACAAATCCACCAGAGGTTAGAACGCCAACACAGAGAAAGAGGAAGGTAAAGGACATCCAGCCGAAAATGAGGGACATCCGGCAGCAATGGAGCAATCCCGAAAGTGGAACGTCGTGGATAGTAGAGCTGTCAATCTTCCTCTATAATACCATTCGAATTTCATTTGTTATTTTTTTTAGTATTCGAATAATATTCGGATATTCAATGCTCAAATGCAGCCTTTTATTAATATGTACTACACTACTCAGGCGTATTCATTGCCAATGCCACTATCAGCATGTGGTTGTTGTTACACGTTCTGTCCACTAGAGTTACTTCTAACATCAGCCTGGCCTTGAAGGGGACCTACGTCATGGCGCATTGTATTTCTGGCACGCAACTTTGTTTACATTCATTTTCCACCACGAGCACACAGCGACAAACACAAATCAACAGAGAACTCTGTAATGAAACATTATCTAACAAGTGTAGTGAAGCGGCTTTGTTGTAAAGGCGACCACAATGACATCATGTTAGAAAGCAATGCTGAAACGATTTGTCATAAACTAGCAAGCTAAGTAACAGTAGTGTTAGCCATGATGCTAACGGCATTGATAACTAAGCCAAACGGTGCTGCCACTACTATTTTAGTGATTTATAAGCAACCTGTTTCTTGCAGATTGTCACAATACTGAGAAGACAGCTGTTAGAAGGTAATATATGAAGTCAAAGCTAAATCTGACAGCTGTAGGGCAGCTAACATTAACTTTAGCTTTCTCCATGAAGCTTCCAGCTAAGCTCCTATAACTCACGACGCAGTTAAGAAACACGAACGAGCTAACTAATGATAACATAAGCATTTTGGCTCAGTGGATGATGATGTCAAAGTCATGTTAAAACTATTTCCCACCCTTCTGATTCCCAGCTGCAGTCTGTCATTCCCACTGTATGCTACTAACGTTACTCGGTACTTAACGTTAACGTTAGCTCCGTGATCTAAATACCTCACAATGCCTTGTGTTTCTCACTCCCGCTTACTTATTGTTCATCAGACGTAACATGACAAATTCACATTTCCACGTTGCGTTTTCACATGCGGGTAGGCCAAGGTGAAAAGAGGGAAATTAGCTAACGCTAGCCAACATATTTATTTAAAAAAGAAATCACATTCGAATAGTATTGATTTTTTTACTATTCAAATTATATTTTTGGAATTCGTTCCAACAGCCCTAGTGGATAGAGACTAGGGTTGAGGGGTCCTGACCATGGATGTATAACAATAACTAGAGACCGGATCCCAAAATGTCGCCTTTTCAGTTTAATGATAATTGCTCGCCTGGCGCATATGCCAAAACGTTTCTAAGCTTGCGGGGGTTTACTTCCGTGATATGCATCCTGCTGATTATTCGCAGTAGTGTTTCTCCCGCTGACCCTGCCCGCCCATGGACTTTTACATTGTGGCATAGGTGTAATTTACAGGGGGGGTGGGGAGGTTACAACCCCCCTAATAATCAAAACTGGCCAGTGCAACCCCCCACTCCCCCCCAAATATCTAATAATAATTTATTTTACATACAATTAAAGACATTTACAACATAAATTGATGCAGAAAACAATCACCAGAATGCAGGAAATGAATTGTTTGATAACCCAAAATTTAAATTTGGCTCAAAAGTGGAGTTCTCAACCCCCCCTCCTTGTTGAACCCAAAGGTACGCCCTTGCATTGTTGTGGCGTCACAGGTTTTTAAATAGCTTTTCTCAGGTAGAGGGAAGTGATTTCAAAAATGTAAATAGAGTCATAATCAACCCTTTTAGCAGTTCCAGGTGTCCTGGCAGTCTCTGGCAAGTCTCTTTTACAATGGTGGGGAAAATCATTTCCTTGTCAAACTAGTTTGACAAATATGTGAGATATGTCAGAGGTACCTACATGGTGATAAGCGAGGGGTTCCCCGTGAAGGCGTGCTCCGGGATAGACTGGATGTTGTTGCTATGAAAACCACTAAACAGTAAAACAGAACAGAAATTAGTTTTCCTCCTAACTTCATTCCTGATCCCTTACTAGTAAACAGTGGCGGAAGAACTACTCTACTACTACTACTACTACATAAGTACAACTTCAAACAACTTCAAACTACTTTATATACAGTTAGATAGTTTAGTCCAGTGGTTCCCAACCTAGGGGTCGGGCCCCTCAAAGGATCACCAGATAACTCTGAGGGGTCATGAGACAAAGAAGATGCAAATCTATGCTGTATTTTTGAGGCGTTTTTTGGGAGACTTTTACCTCTTTGAGCCTTGAACAAGTATTCAAATACAACCATCTGAGTAGATGGCAGAACAAGTAGATCTTTGGTGCAACACCAAACAACAGTAACAGCTGTTTTAGAAAATCTTTCAACCATCAGCATTGCAATTTGTAAGCTTATCATATGTATGTTAATGTCAAAATGTAACTGTACGTCCACACCGCCGCCGACTTGAGCTGCAAAGAAGCTCTGGCCGCCCGGTCAAGGACGCTGGTCAGAAAGTCCGGGGAAGCTGTTTGAGGCTTTGGCCGCTCTGACGTAGCAGCATTCTATGTTCATCATGGAAAAAGATCAAGCAGCCACTGCACGGCCAATACACTGACACTAGAAACCTTTTATAAATGACATATATAATGACAGAATGTGTATTGGTTGTTGGTCGCAGCGGTGTCTGTTAGCAGTTAGCTCGCTCGTTAGCCGCTGAACCGCAGCAGCGTGCAGGCAGAGCGAGCAGCCGCCAGCTGTTGATCCGTGCAGGACTTCACCGTGAGCGGACTGTTTAGAGACCATGTGACCGGCAGGTAACGTTAACTGGTCCCTATACGCAAATATCATAAATGATAGGGAACCCAGCAACGGCCATGATGAGCTTCTCCTCCTTTTTCTCTGAACTAATGTTTTGGTAGGAACCAAAGTTTACATCGTATGTTTCTCTGGAATCAGCCAGCGTGAAGGACGTCTATATTCCGATTGGTTGCCGCTGCTTGCCGCTGAACCGCGTCATAGCTCATTACCATAAAGTTGACCTACTTTCAACTTCCTGATTGACGCTCTGGTCGCTCAAAACGCCGACAGATTTTCCGCTCCTTGCAGCTGAGAGAAGCAGCTTCCATTGAAAATGAATGACTTCCTGTATCTTTAGAAGATCAAGTCGGCGGCGGTGTGTACATACAGTAATGTGTAGAGTAACTAGAGCTGTCAAAAAAAATGTAGTGGAGTAAAAAGTAGGCCTACAATTTTTTTCCTCTGTTACGTAGAGAGGTTGAAGTATAAACACTCAGGACAGGACAGAGGCTTAGCAATGCTAGCCACAGCACTGTGGACATTAAAATAGACCTGAACTTGTTTTTGGGTGTTGTCCGTGTTTTCATCTTAAAGGACAATTCCTTGTATGGAACCATCTACGTTATTTATTTTTTTGACAATTTGGTTGAAAGAAAACCCAAATTTCGGACTTTTTGAAAACGGGTCAAATTTGACAACAGGAGGATTAAGACAAAAAAAACAACTTTGTATGCTTTGTTGGCTAAAGTGCGGAACCTGAGCTGGTCTCATCTAAATGCATTAATGTTGTCTTTTTCAGTCAAAAACATACAAATACTTACAGTTCCTTCAGGTGACTGAGGGACCGGATGGCTGTCGGAAACTCAACCAGGCTGTTGTAGTTCAAATCTCTGAGAGAAAAAGAGAGAGAAATATGAAAGACAGGGAAGCAATTTGGGAATAAAAAGTTGTGAATGTTAATGTGACACAGAAGATACAACATCAGCAGTCAGTGAGATCTCTCTCACACACACACACACACACACACACACACACACAGGTTTGTGGCACTATCTTTGTGGGGACCCGTCATTGACATAATGCATTCCCTAGCCCCTTACCCTAACCTTAACCATCACAACTAAATGCCTAACCTTAACCCTTACCCTCACCCTAACCATAACCTAATTCTAACCCTAATCCTAAAACCAAGTCTTAACCCAAACATCCATTTGAAGTTGTGGGGTCCAGCATTTTGGCCCCACAAAGCTGTCGGGACCCCACAAGTATACTGTATTCCCGGTTTCTGGACCCCACAAATATAGTTAAACAAGAACACACACACACACACACACACACACACACACACACAGACTGTGAATACCTGATCCAGACTGGGATTAGCACCACTGCATCAGATATGTTGCATCTAAATTGGGAATGTCAACCTTAAAATGGAATATTAGGTTGAACTTGGAATGTCAGCTCTAGATTTGGAATATCTGGGGTCAGCTTTTATTTTGAGAAGAACTAGGCTGCGTCCGAAATTCCACACTATCATGCTATTTAGTAGCTAAAACAGTATGTGATATTTTTTTAATATGTCAAAACCCTTAGAATGAAACCAATAGTATGTGAATTGCACACTATTTCCGGTAAAATATTACAGTATGCAATACTGGACACTATGCCAGCATAAGTATCACACAATGCAATGCGGTAGTAACGACAACGTTCATAACAGACAAACAGACAGAAACCAAGAAGCTGAATTACATTTCTACATGATGGAAATAGGGTAAAGAGGACAGAACAGAACAGGAAGGAAGGGAAGGAGTGGTAGCCACTCACTCATTCACTGTGCAATACATTAATAATCTACTCACATATATACCTGGACACTCTAACTGCTCTTAACTGCTAATTTATGCTACATGTAATTTATTTATTAACTGTATAACACAATACCATACACAGTCCTATATATCTATATATTTATCTGTAGTTTATTGTTGTTTACTTTTTGTAAAAAATATTTAGCTAAAAGTTTATTGTTATTGATATTCTTATACTGTATTTTTTCTATACTGTATTTTTTTTTATACCTTTTTATTTAAAGAGTGTTTTGTAAGCTGCTAAAACCTGCTGCTGGAAATCTAATTTCCTTGCAGGAGTCATCCCAAAAGGATCAATAAAGAGAAGTCTAAGTCTACATATTTAAACGACTGTTGGTGTAAATGTTTACCTTTTTCAGTAATATAAGCGTTATCTGGCGATGCTGCTAGAGCGGAGGTCCGCAGAGGTTACCACGATTATGTGTCTTCAACACATAGACTGTATAATATTAATGGACAGAGCATCCGGTCGGCGAAGTACTGCAAATGCAGAAGTGCCTTAAACCTGCATTCTATCTGAATTCCAGCAGGGGGCGACACGTGCGGTTGCAAAATGAGTTTGGTTTCTGTAGAAGTCTATGAGAAAGTGACCCACTTCTCACTTGATTTATTACCTCAGTAAACATTTTCATAATGAGTTTATTGTCTCAATCGCTAGTTTTAAGTCTTCTGCAACACAGAACGATGTTCATTTTTTGAATTATGGTCTCGTTGATTTTAAAGTCGGCGATAAAGCAGGGGGTGTTTAGGGCGTGGCTATGATGTGATTGCCAGTGAAAGTGTGTATTGTAGCCTAACGTAGCGTGTAAGGGCTCCTCTCTCTTGTCTAAAATCATCACATCCGCAACCAGGATGGCTGCGCCCATAACGGAAATTTATTTTTTAAAAGCCTTTGTTGGTAATGACAGCTTCAAGACGCCTCCTGTATGAAGAAACTAGTCGCACACATTGCTCAGCTGTGAGTTTTGCCCATTCTTCCACACAAACTGTGGAAACTTTCCAGAGGTTTTCAATTGGATTCAAGTCGGGTGATTGACTGGGCCATTCTAATTTTCTTTCTCTGAAACCAATTGAGAGTTTCCTTGGCTGTGTGTTTGGGATCATTGTCTTGCTGAAATGTCCACCCTCATTTCATCTTCAGCATCCTGGTGGATGGCAGCAGATTCTTATCAAGAATGTCACGGTACATTTCTTTACATTCCTTCAATTATATGACATCTGCCAGTGCCAGATGCTGAAAAACAGCCCCACACCATGATGCTCCCACCTCCAAATTTCACTGTTGGTATGGTGTTATTAGGGTGATGTGCAGTGCCATTTCTCCTCCAAACATGGTGTATGCTATGACAGCCAAAGAGTTCAATTTTGGTCTCATCTGACCAGATTATATTCTTCCAGTATGTCATTGGCTTGTCCAGATGTTGTGCAGCAAACTTTAGGCGAGCTTCCACATGCCTGTTCTTGAGCAGTGGTGTATTACGTGGTGTGCGTGGATAGAGGCCATTGCGGTTGAGTGCATTACTAATTGTTTTCTTTGAAACAACTGTACTTGCTTCTTCCAGGTCTTTCTGAAGATCTCAGCGAGCGGTTCTTGGTTCTTCGACAACTGTTCTAAGTATTCTATGGACTCCTCTGTCAGAAATCTTGCGAGGAGCACCTGGTCGTGGCCGGTTAATGGTGAAATTATGTTCTTTCCACTTCCAGATAATGGCCCCAACAGTGCTTACTGGAACTTTCAGAAGTTTAGATATTTGTCTGTAACCAATGGCATCCGTATGATTTTTTTACAATAAGCTTCTTTGCTTTTACCCATCATGAAATGCTTCTTGAGTAATTTTGGTATTGAAAAACCTTTTTATAGGCCTTCAATTACGACTAATCCAGCTGATATTAATTTGCACTAATGGGGGCAATATTGCTTCCTAAATACTGACAGATTTCAGCTGGTTTATTGGCTTCCCATGCCTTTTTACACCCCTTTTTCTTCATGTGTTCAATATTTATTCCCATTATCATTCCACTTTATTACACATAACTTTTGTCATGGACATACATGTTTTGATTTCTTTGTATATCTGGATTACTTGGGTTGTTACTGACATCTGGTGAAAATTTCATTCCAATAGCCCCATCGGAAATATATTTACTGGGAAAGAAGTTGACGCATTCAATACTTATTTTCCCCGCTACATGTATATATATATTGGGAATGTCAGCTGTATATTGGGAATGATAGCTCATTGTTAGCTCTATAATGGAAAGGCCAGCTCTACAATGCTGTGGGAATGCCAGCTTCAGACTTGGAAAGCGTTTCATGTAAATGTTTGTGTTTCAAAATTGATGTTTAGCTTAATCTTTTCTCCGTCTTTTAAGTGTATTAAAGTAAACATTTAACTGTGCCTTGCTCTTTTCTTTCATCACCAGTAGAGACTAGAGCATTCTCCGAGTCTACACATGGCTTCAATTAGGTCCTCTCATCCATCTCTGGGATGCAGGTGGCTGCTACACACACATACACACACTGTGTGGAATGAAGCTGCCACATTGTGAAAATACCATTAAATTGAAATTGCTTCAGTCTGGTCCTGAGTGTGTGAATACATGTGTGTGTCCAGAGGATGATTTGTAACAACAATAGCTGCTATACGCTTTCTGCCAAACTATTATTGATGGAATTTGAAGGGCTATGATTGGATGAGAGCTGGATAATAGGTTTTTGATTTAGTCCGTTTAAGGGCTCCAGAGGTTTTTGGGAAATGTTAATTATCGTAATGTCATGCTGTAAATTGTGCATGCTGATTAAGTTCAATAGGTTATGTAAGACGGTGGAGCAACATCAGGCGTCCTGCAGTAACAGTCCTGGGAATTTCTTCCATAGATAATGTTAGGTGATGAACCAGACTGGGAATGCCAGCTCTAGGCTTGGAAAACCAACTCTTAACTGGGAACGTTTTAACTCTAGACTTCTAATACCAACTCTACACTGGGAATTGTCATATCTAGACTGGGAATGTCAGATCTAAAGAGGGAATGGTCAGCTCTAGATCAGGTCATGTCTGCTTTATACCTGGAATACCATCTCTAGACTGATAATACAGCTATATATTGAGAATATCAGCTTCATACTGGGAATAAAAGCTAAATGTTAGCTCTATAATGGATAGGCCAGCTCTACAATGCTGTGGGAATAGTCAGCTCTAGACTGGAAACATCAGCTCTAGACTGGAAAAACCAACTCTAAAATGAGATTGTTTTAGCTCTAGCTTGATAATACTAACTCTATACTGGGAATTGTCACATTTAGAGTGGAATACCAGATTTATACTGGGAGTGAACGCTAGATAGAGTCGGACACAAGCTATATAGGGGATTTAATTCGTCCTAGGATGGGAATACCTACTGCCACATTAAAATGCTAGATGTAATACCAGATCCATGCTCGAAATTGTCTGCTCTGGACTGGGAATACCAATTATATACTGGGACTAGACTATGAAAACCAACTCTACAATGGGATTGTTTTACCTCCGGACTGCTAATATTTAGTCTTTACTGGGAATTGTCACATTGAGACTGGGAATACCAGATTGTGAAAAGGCTTCCTTTCTCCCTTTTCACTAGGCCCTGTTCCAAAAATGAATACTGTTTGGTGTCTGCTTAATTCTTAAGTTCACTGTAATGTTGTAGGTTGTTTTAGTTTATTTGTTAAATTATTATTTGACATAGGCCTGATCAGCAGGTTTTATGGGTTCATAGTGTTGTGTAGGGAGGGGCTGGGCAATCCTAAGGGTAAAGAACAATAGGTAAGATAGTTCTGCAGTAAATTACATTTTTATAATATTTGGGGTGCCTATTGTAGTGGGTGCACATATATGTATAAATACTTATGTCAGCAGTAACTGATCTATCCAATTGTAATGATGTTAATGATGCTTGCTCAGGTTAGCTCACCCTATAATCACCTGTGCAGGTGGTAGGGTCCAATTAGGGGAGGCTGAGTTAAAAGGGCTTCAGGAGAAGAAGGTCAAAGTAACTTGGCAGCTGGCTGTGAGGTTGCCGTTTTGTTTGCTGTTATTTTGCCTAAGTTTAATATTGTTTTTGTATTTTGGTTTTGAGTATATTTTGGTGTCATTTTTGTTAATAAAGACACAAATTGTGAACTTGAAAAGCCTCCTCTCCAGTCGTCAATCTTGACACAGATGTATACATTAAATTGGTCAACTCTAATCCTGGAATATCAGATCAAACTTGAAATTTTAGCTCTTGATTTGGAATTCCTGGGGTCAGCTTTTATTTTGACAGCAAAAACGTGGAAAAACCTGATCCAGCTTTCTGATTATTCTCTGCCAGGTGTGCACGTAGTAGCAAATAAACAATGTTCCCAGTGTGTTGAACTGTTCCTTTAATGGTGGATAAGGAATGCATTTGTCTTGATTGACAAGTGTCTCAGCCTTTCCCACTCAGAACTGGTGGTTTTTGGCGGCATATGCTTGCCATGGATAGTTACAAGGTATTTTTATGGTTTAAACCTCTGAGGTTTCTGATGTTTTGAAAGCTGGGTTTTGGGTTTTCTGCTCACCACCACTTTCGTCACTTACTGGAACCCGAACATCCTAATTTGGGCAAAAGGGACAGGGCTTAGGTGAAGCTGAGGTGGGCAAGAGAAGGGAAAAAACCACATCTGAACTCGTCTGTGATGTTCTTCATAAACCTGGGTGTGTTTTCCTTTAAGACTGAACCGAGCTTGTTGAATAATTTCTTTTTTTTTCTGTTTTCATTTCCGTTTTCTGCTTCTCTCTCTGTTTGTGTTTGTAGTTTCAGATGAACATGAGTCTGTGGTGTGGTTTATTATTGCTGATCCTACAGGTACACACACACACACACACACACACACACACACACACACACAAACTGCCAGTGTGTGTGCATGTAAAGTAATTATGATTAGCATACAGCCAAGGCCACACACAGAGCCACACGCATATACAGAAGTATTTCCAAATGAAGGCTGTGTGTGTTTGTGTGTTTAAACCTGCTTCTCTGGTTGACTGAGAAAACAGAAACATTTCTATACACACACATTCCTTATTTATACACACACACACACACACACACACACACACACACACACACACACACACACACACACACACACACACACACACACACACACACACACAGAGGTTAATCTGCTTCGACTCCATCTAATATCCAGAAATACTTGCTAAAAAAAATAGATCACATGCTAACCGCTAGTGGCAGGAATAGGGGCTAAATTTTGGACATTTGAAATTCCCTTTCACTCTTACAGGGAGGTCTTGTACAATTATCGTACATGTGTGCAGTGTTGCTGTGAGCTTTTCATCACCTTAATGATGAATTAAAACACTGAGCAAACAAAACAAAAAAGTGAAATTAAAGTAAAAGGAGAAACGCTAGCGTGCTGTTTATTCAAAGGAAGCTCTTTTTTTTATGGCTGCTTTTCAAAGTAAAATCTTGTTGACTTAATTTAAAAACCATGTTTAATGTTCTACTGTGAAGAAATACAGAAATACATTTATATATTATGTTTTTTCATTTCCTTGTGCTTCTATTGTTATTAACTCAAGAAGGTGATGTTTTCGGCTCGGTTTGTCTGTCAGCAGGATTGCAGAAAAACTATACTGACCAACACTGACAATTGTCATGAAACTTGGAAGTTATTGTAAAAAAAAACATTGTTATTGGGTAGGTAGGTAGGTAGATAGATGATAGATAGATAGATAGATAGATAGATAGATAGATAGATAGATAGATAGATAGATAGATAGATAGATAGATAGATAGATAGATACTTTATTCATCCTGAGGGAAATTTCTTAGTCAACCATAACACAACAAACACACATACACACACATATCTCGCATATATAAAAATCACTCGCAGAAATTTAAAGAGTTAACAATTTGTGAAGTGATTACGAAGGTCTGGTATGGACTGACCATGTGATGCAATGGCCATGATAAGGTGCTATGGTAGTGTGTGTGCAAAGGTGGTAGTGCAAAAGAGAACAGTGCAGGGATTGAACCGTGCAATAGCTTATTATTAAATATTAACTATGACTCTAAAAAGACAAGAATATAAACATAATAGAATTGCTTGACAAACAAGAAAAGGAATAATATACTTTAGCGTACATTTACTTATTCTTACTTATCTTTTTTTATTAGACAGGTGCAGAAACTGTGGTTTTGGAGGCTTTTTGTTGACTAACTGACTGCACACAGCATCTTAAAAGTCCTGTTCTCAAAGTGGGGTTGCCAGGTTTGAGCTAACTCCACTGTCAAAACAAGCAAATGTGACAAAAGGTCCGTGCTGTTGAATGCAGGCTTTTAGGAAGCACTGCCAGGTGTTTTGTAGCCAAGGTAAACAGTCCCATATTAAAGGAAAATGTGTAATACATTTTTGTTTTGCATTTTGTCACCTTTTGTACATACATAAATTAATAACTTGTGTGGATTTTGAGGGCTCAATTGACTGTTGAGACGAATAATAAAATAATAGATTTCCCAAACTTGGAGCGTTGCTGTTCAAATTAAATCCTGTTAAGTCTGCTCTACAAACGTATAAATTAAACCTCTCTGTCATCTCCTAACCCTTCACCCTGACCCTAACTCAACCCTGACTTCTTCAACTCCTCCCCAAAACACACACACACACACACACACACACATAAACAGAGAAACTCACAGCGTCTCCAAACTGTGGAGTCCGTGGAAGCAGTTCGTTCCCATGGAAACGATCCTATTGTTGTTGAGATGCCTATAGAGAAAAGGAGAGAGAGAGAGACTGATGGACTAATGAAGCAGACAAAGAGTGCATGTGTGTGTGTGTGTGTGTGTGTGTGTGTGTGTGTGTGTGTGTGTGTGTGTGTGTGTGTGTGTGTGTGTGTGTGTGTGTTTAAAAGGGGCCCCGGGGCCTCTCAAGAAGGTTTTATTTCTTTTGGTAATTTCATGCAAATTAGCTTCAAGCCGATTGGACAAAAGAAATGACAGCCGACTTCAATGCTGCCGCACTGAATGCCATCACACACACACATGCACACCAAGCAAACACACACACACACACACACACACACACACAGTTTTGCATGTTATTAAGAAGCTATTACAGACAGTCACTGCCCAGTTAAACCTAATGCAGCCACAGCTCTAAGCAACAGTCTGCACACACAGACAAAATAAAATATTACCAAAAACCTTATTCTGTAAACCCCACAAGTTCAGATATCTAAGTTCAGTTAATTTAGATCTTCTGAATTGATGTGACGTTATAACTGTAAATTTTAGTTCAAACTACTATAAGTCCAGCTTATTGAAACACATTTTATATAATTAAATTAACTTCAACTGCCCAACCAACCTGCTAAGTACTGCTCATTAGCTAACTAACTACCTAACTGTCTTACTAACTGACCAACTAACTAACTAATTCACTAGTCAACTTCTGAGCTCAACTATTTACTGAGTAACATTTCAGGCTAACTTTATGAACCAAATTGTTATCAAACTGGCTAACCCAGGGATCAACTGACCATAGCAACCTAATTCACTGGCTAGCTAACAGACTAACTGTCTTATTGATTACCACTTGGGCTAACAAACTAGCTTGCTTACTAACCAGCTGATTAACCATAACTACATTACCGACTAAAATACTGACTAACTCCCTTATAAACCAAAAAGCTAACCAACTGACTGACAAAGTCCGATTACCACTACTAACCTAATGAAAACCAACTGACTAGCCTTCATGACTAACTCAATGTAAACAAAGAAGCTAACCAACTGCCTAGCATACAAGCTGACTTACTTGCTAACAAGATTAAGCTACTGGCTAATGTTAACTTACTGTCTAAATAGCTAACCTTCTAGCTAACCTGCTATTATCCCACTGACTAGCTTTCATGGCTAACTTAGCTGTAAACGGAATAGCTAACTACCTGCCTAACATACTAGCTAACTTACTTGCTAACAAACAGATTAAGCTACTGGCTAATGTTAATTTACTGTCTAAATAGCTAACCTACTAGCTAACCTATTATCCAACTGACTAGCCTTCATGGCTAACTTAGCTGTAAACAAAATTGCAAACAGCCTGCCTAAAATACAAGCTGACTTACTTGCTAACTAACTAACTAACTAACTGACTAACTTACAAACTTACATGGTTAACATTAACTTACTGGTTAACTGACATCCACTAGGTAATTTATCGGCTAAACAACTGGCTAATCTACTATCTTACTTACTAACCAGCTACTAGCTAACTCCTTTTATACGGAAGCGTAGTACTGCCACGCCTGAAAAAGAAAAGCATATCAGTATCACGTTATTACATGACAAAGTTATTGTAATAACAAGATATTTTCAGGTTTTAACAAGATACTATTACGTTATTACAACATACAAACTTATCAAGTTATAACAAGAACATTTTCTTGTTAACAAGAACATTTTCTTGTTATAACAATATACTATTTATCAAGTTATAACGTGAAAAGTTTCACGTAAAAATTTGATAAATAGTATATTGTGAATATGTATGTATTCACTGTTCATTTTTTTTTTAAGATTATTTTTTGGGCTTTTCCACCTTTCATTTTTGACAGGACAGCTAGGTGAGAAAGGGGAGAGAGAGAGGGGGAAGACATGCAGGAAATGGTCACAGGTCGGATTCGAACCCTGGACCTCTGCGTCGAGGCATAAACCTCTCAGCACATGTGCACCTGCTCTAACCACTGAGCCAACCCGGCCACACCACTGCTCATTTTCAGGCTTTAAAAAAATGTTAAGTGTGTTTGTGTCGTACGTACAGCACCACCAGGCGGCCCAGCTTGCTGAAGGCGTGATCTGGAACGTGGCTGATGTGGTTGAGGGCGAGCGTCATGGCCTGCAGGGCGGGCAGCTCGCTTAGCGCCTCCATCGGCACCTCCGTCAGAGAGTTATCATCCAACCACAGGTGACGGAGCAAGCGCAGGCCGGAGAAACAGCCAATGGGAACGCTGGAGATGTGATTGGCGTCCAGGCGGCTACGGAGAGATTTACACACAGTGTAAGCTGACATTAACTCACCAGTTTATGTGTCCATTAAAGTGAGATTTTGGCAAAATAAAAGTTCCTTTATGCAAATATAGGCGAAGAATGTAACAGAACATTAAGGTGTATTTAATTAGAAATATGTTTTTAAATATCTTTTCAATATGCCAACTTGTGAAAACATATTTTGATAGTTCAGCTTTTTTTTTAAACATTTTCCAATGCACGAACAGCTTCAATGCGAATATATAAAAATTAAAAAACACAACCTGCATTTACACTTTTCTTTATTTATTTACGAATTGTAACCATTTAATTTTTTTTATTGCGTGATTTAAAAAAGTATACATTATTATTATTATTATTATTATTATTATTATTATTATTATTATTATCATCATTACTGCCGTCCTGAAAAGTTTTAATCTTTGTTTAACCATGCAACACTTTTCAATGAAAATTTGATATCTGACGAGATAAGGCGACTGCCGGCTGGTCATGTGACGCTGGCTACAGAGTGAGAGCTGTGCGTCGAATCAGCAGCCATTGCTAGCTGAGTTTAGCCGACAAAAAGTGAGCGTCATGTGGCGACGATAGTTAGGTTTAGGCCCCAAAAAGTCTAGTTAAAGGTGCAGTAGGTAAGCCTTATAAAACTAACTTTCTGTCATATTTGCTGAAACTGACCCTATGTTCCAGTAGAACTACATGAAGCAGGTAATAAAAAATGGCACCACCTACAGCCTGTAGTGTGATTTGCAAAAATCCACCTCTCCCTGTTCAGATGCACCAATCAGGGCCGGGGGGGGGGGGGGGGGGGTCTAACTGTTCAGATGCACCAATCAGGGCCGGGGGGGTGTCTAACTGCGTGTCAATCACTGCTCATGCACACGCATTCATTCTCCCTTGTGGGGGGAGGGGCTTAGGAGACCGTTTTGGGCTTTAACAGAAAGGGGGGAGGGACTGAGAAGTTGTTGATGTTCAAATTTTTCCTGGATCTTCCCAATCCTCCCTACGGCACCTTTAAGTTTAGAGAAAATATCGTGGTTTGGATTAACCCTTGTGTTGTCCTCGGGTCAAATTTGACCCGTTTTCAAAGTTTTTTACATCAGGGTTTCTTTCAACGAAATTGCCTAAAAAAATTACATGGATGTACATTGTATTGAACCCATCCTCTGATCTTAACTATTAGTCAAAATAACACATAATTTCTGCTTTTTTTAAACTGAAAGAATAGGTATAATGTCATATGAATTATGGTTTATTGAACAGGAATATAAAAAGCCTTGAAATAAGTGACAAAAATGTTTAAAAACAGCGTCAAAAGTAGGGCTGCAACTAACGATTATTTTCATAGTCGATTAATCTGTTGATTATTTTCTCGATCAATCGATTAGTTGTTTGAGCTATAAAAATGTCAAAACATCAGAATCAGAAATACTTTAATAATCCCAGGGGGAAATTATTTTTTGTTACCACTCAGGTATACAACAACATATACAACAGCTGGAGCAGGAACAGGCAGCATGCAGCTTTCGCGCATGCGCACTTAAAACTCTCTCCTAACTCTCGCAGGGACAGATACAGCATGACATGAAGGAGAGGAGAGGGGGGAAAAAAGCAACTCTCAGACTATCCTCATAAAGATAAGAACAGTGTGGGAACAGGAAAAAACACCACAGCACGTAAGCACACAAACAGTACATTTGCACTGCAGCACAACATAACATAACATAACATAAATGTACAGTTGCACATTTAGCCGCGAAGGCGCGTGAAAAATGTGGATCAGTGTTTCCCAGAGCCTAAGAGGACGTCCTCAAATGTCATGTTTTGTCCAAAACTCAAAAGATATTCAGTTTCCTGTCCCAGAGGAGAGAAGAAACTAGAAGATATTCACATTTAACAAGCTGGAATCAGAGAAATCGTATTTTTTTTAATAAAAAAAATGACTCAAACGATTAATCGATTATCAAAATAGTTGGCGATTAATTTAATAGTTGACAACTAATCGATTAATCGATTCATCGTTGCACCTCTAGTCAAAAGCATCGAAAAAAGCAAGACATAAACGTTGGAAATAGGGCTGAACGATTTTTGAAAATAATCTAATTGCGATTTTTTTCCCAAATATTGCGATTTCGATTCGATAATTTTTTTAAGCTCTTTGTCTTCTGTATTATTCAACAAAGACAAACAATAAATCATTTTATAGTATGAACACACAATTACACACTAGACAGTTAAAAAAGTAAAAAATATAGTATACACACACACACACACACACACAACAGTGTATATTTTTTACAGTGCACAGAGAGGAGCTGCCTCCAGCCCCTCCCCCTCGTGAAGTTGCGTGCTGCCGTGTGTACTTGTTCAGAGAGGCTATCGTTACGTTAGCTAGTTGCTGGTGTTCTTGCCGTGGGATTAACTGGACTAATAAAACCGTTGAAACACCGCGGCCACGCTGCTGTGAAAGCTCCCCGAACGTCATTTATCAGAGTCTGGTTGTTACCCCTCTCAGTGGCAGCTCCTCCACTCATATCTTTATAACGGAGCTAACCGCTAACCGGAGCTAACCGGAGCTAACCGCTAATCAGAGCTAGTTGCCAACCGAGCCTTCAGTTCTGCGTGTCTGTATCCATTAACTGCACGTATGGACTCGAACCAGAATAAAACCCTTAATTTTATTAAAATGGCTGTAAAAGTTTTGAACTACAACTCAGAGTTGTTTGAATGACAGAAATCAGTTCAAGGTACGACGTAGCGTTAGCGTGCTAGTTGATGCTTTCTCTGCAGAGTGCAGACTGATTTGCTCTCGCGAGTCATGTGACCAAATCGCAGCCTTTGCGATTAGGAAATCGCGTTTTAACATATCGCGATATTATCGCAAATGCAATTAATCGTTCAGCCCTAGTCGGAAAGAGCATCAAAAATTTGACCCAGAAGGACAACAAGTTCATGATCAACTTGAAGACAACACAAAGGTTAAAACACTCCCCGGGAACGAACACGCGTTTCCTGGGTGGAAGTCTTTTATCTGGCCTCCATCAGGGCGGTAGTGAAAGTAACTTAGCCCGAAAACATTAATGAATAAAAGCATGGTTTTATAATGAGTGACTGAGAATGAGTTTTCATTCTGGCACTCCACTAAAGGCTTGTTTACGATGTGCAAATTGGTCATTTAAAACGTAAAAACAAGACACTGGCAGAAAACTTCTACATTTTCAATACATGCGAGAGAATATCAGCTTTGATGAGGAGCAGCATTTGCAGAATATAAATCGGGGGACTTCACCAACCTCCCTTTGAAGCCGTTTAAGAGGAACATTAGAGATCAAGTGTTTGAACAGCACGGAGGAATGATCGGCAGGCTGCTCGAGCACCACTCCACCAGCCGAAGGGCTCTCCGGCTAAACGAAGGTATTTTAACGAGCACACACTTATTGCTAAGAGGGTTTATATAAGGGGGTAGTTAAATCTACAGCAATGCATCATATTCTATAAGATCGTCATATGTTTGTAGCCTCGCTGTCCTGTGAGAACCACGTATCTCTAAAAAGTTTTAAAACTTTTCATGGTGTCAGAAAAACAGCCCTGTTTTCAGCTGTGTGACGACGCATTTTCCAGCTGATCCAAGAGGCTTTTTAAAGACTTTATTTAGTTTAAGGAGGAGGAGAATTTTCTCAACAAATAAAGGAACACTTCATCCTTCAGTTTATCACAAACATTTAACATCAACACATCTGGAGATGCATGTTTTTATTTTATTTTGGAGTCACGAAACATAAACATGCATCTGTAGATACAAAGAGGTCCATCTGTCTGTCTGTCTGTCTGTGTGTGTGTGTGTGTGTGTGTGTGTGTGTGTGTGTGTGTGTGTGTGTGTCTGTCCGTCTGTGTGTCTGTGCGTCTGTCTGTCCATCTGTGTCTGTCCGTCTGTGTGTCCATCTGTCTGTCTGTCTGTGTGTCTGTCTGTCTGTCCGTCCGTCTGTCTGTCTGTCTGTCTGTCTGTCTGTCCGTCCGTCTGTCTGTGTGTGCTGACAATACCTCCTCTGTTCTCATACAGACACAGAGGAGAGAGAAGGATGGGACTTCACATAATGGTCCATCAGATAAATGAGAGAGAGACCTCCAACAAAAAGAAAGACCCAGACGTCTCCATTCTTATTCCCTTATCTACACACACACACACACACACACACACACATACACACACACACACACACACACACACACACACACACATACACACAGGTACAGTTTCAGTATAATTACCGTGTGTTTTCAGACTGAGGGAACACAGTGTCCGGACTACATACATTAATATAGCGGCCCGTGTGTGTGTGTGTGTGTGTGTGTGTGTGTGTGTGTGTGTGTGTGTGTGTGTGTGCGCGCATGTGTACGTGTGTGTGTGTGTGTGTGTGTGTGTGTGTGTGTGAGACTAGACTAAAGATTCCTTTCCACCAAAAGGTAAAACGAGACAAAGGTGTGTGTGTGTGTGTGTGTGTGTGTGTGTGTGTGTGTGTGTGTGTGTGTGTGTGTGTGTGTGTGTGTGTGTGTGTGTGTGTGTGTGTGTGTGTGTGTGTGCCTCACAGTGACTGCAGGTTGTGCAGGCTGTTGAAGGCCTCAGCAGGTACAGACATCAGCTGGTTGTTCTGGAGCATCCTGGTTAAAGAGAACAAACGGAACAATGAAGGAATAGTTTTAGGAAACACACTTATTCGTTTTCTCTCCGAGAGTCAGATGAGAAGTTCGATACCACATTCTTGTCTGTGTGGTAAATACGGAGCTACAGCCTAATAAAGGAAACACTGTATATGTACATGTAATAAAAAAACTGTAATATGACCATAAATGGTGACCTGGGGATGAGTCAACATGTGCAAAAACTGTTCATTAAACTGAGACACTTACACATGAAAGTGTCTCTGTGAATGATTAGCACCAGTAAACATACCACACATTATTACAGTGTGTGTGTGTGTGTGTGTGTGTGTGTGTGTGTTGCTCTCTTAAACAATCGTAGTGAGGACATTTCTGCATTGTAAAGCGCTATCACCGGATCTGACGACTTCAAAGGACTGTTTGAAGACTTTGGTGTGTGTGTGTGTGTGTGTGTGTGTGTGTGTGTGTGTGTGTGTGTGTTTGTGTGGACTTACAGCACTTTCAGGTTGTAAAGGCCGGTGAACGCTCCTCTGGGGATGACTGACAGATCGTTTCCCGCCAAACGCCTGAGACAGACAGAGGGAGAGAGGCAGAGGAAAGATCCTGATGCATTACTGTAATTTTAAAATTTCAGCAAACAAAAAACAACAGTTTGACCATGGATTTGTTCATCTGTGCACATAAATAACCACATCGACTGAAACAAATCCACCTTCCACAAACAGCATTACCATTAACTTGTCATGAATACTGCAGTACAACCTTAAAATACAGATACTAGCCTGCAGAGTCATACACTTACTTTGAGTCTCAGATGATCTCAGAGGAAGTGAACTGATAACAAAGGGCTCAGTTGTTCAAAAACCTAAAGGTCTCACATTGTAAAAAGTGAGACTTCCAGATTACTTTCTTTATTATAAAGCAAGTCGAGGTGCTATAAAAATACTGTGAAAGTATCAAAACGAGATCAACGGTTGCAGTTTGGTTATGTTTAGGCACAAAAACTACTTACTTAAAGGTCCAGTGTGTAACGTGTTAAGTTGTTCATTATCAAAATCTGTTGCCCATTTCACAAACTTGTCCTTTTTCATGAATATTAACCACCACCATCAATTCCAAGTATTCCTTTTGGCTTGAAATTTTACATTT
The DNA here is from genome assembly GCF_008315115.2 of Sander lucioperca. NCBI lineage: Eukaryota > Metazoa > Chordata > Actinopteri > Perciformes > Percidae > Sander > Sander lucioperca. Next base: position 21,896,112 of record NC_050192.1, on the reverse strand, counting down.
GCGTTTGCATGAACTGGGGTAGACGCTCCATATTCATGCTCCATCTGGAAATACGTTAGCTGGTAAGGGACATACAGGACATACTGCTCCACCTTTCGTGTTTTCTCTCTCACATGATAAACTAACAGCTGCTGCTAATGCTGCTAACGGGTATCGTAGCTTCCCGGCCCCGGCAAGTTTGAAGAAGGAAACATGGAGGACCACACGTATTCAAAATCCAAATTTCAGGAACAGGAGTCTCCTTCTTCTTCGCCCAGAAAAAGAAAACGGAGATTGAAAAGAGCAAGAGACCGGCTTTTTGAAGCGTGAAGGCTACCGTAGCTGTAATACGTACTTTGAACTGCGTGGTGAGAGAGAGTTGATTGATATATATGATCTCAACGATAGATGGGAGACATTCCCACACATTGGACCTTTAAGTTTAGAAAAAGATGGTGGTTTGGGTTAAACTCAGATGTTACTTCACTTCCTGATGCAATGTGACGCACAACGTGACGTTTGTAAAGTTAAAAAAACACTGTTTACTTTTATTTTCAAACGGGACTTGAACCTCCGGTCTCCCAGGTGAAAGTCCTGTGTTTGCTTAATCCATCCACACCCCCCCCGCTGGTGCCTCGGTAGATGCTAGATCGGATCCACTAGACGTGTCGACGTCGCAGGACGTGCTTCGAGGCCCGCCTTATTCTGCCTTTGATTGGCTTATCCTGGTATTCTAACCCTAACCCTAACCAATCCCCACTCTAATACTTCCTCACCTTACTTCCTGCTTTGCTCCCGTCGTAGTCTATATCCATGACAGTGGTGTAGTCACCCCCAGCATTAGACTCGCCCGTCCCAAACGACGTGTCCCAGAGCAACAACCCTGGGGTTTTTGTAACGTTACCGCTTAAAGCATCAGCCTCATCTGGCTCATTTTCTGTAGTTTCTGTAACGTAACCGTCTGCTGCAGCGGCAGGCTTACCAAAACACTGAAAGAGTGTAGTTTAAATTTGATTTCATTACATATACCATATCTACTTTAGCGATTCACATTTGTTAATTTCAATTTTGCGCAGAGAATGACTGACAAGCAACTGCGTTGTTGTTCCTAGGCGACTTGCAACACAGACCGGGTGAATTTATGAACGTAAGTGTGAAAGTTCTCTCACAAAACAGACATCGTTACGTAACGGTATCCTTGCGTTTTTGTAAGTGGGTAGACCGAAATCCTTGACCTTTCCTCGTGGGTATACTCCGTATACCTGTGTATCACATAGACTACACCACTGATCTACGACGTTACACTTTCGGGACTTCTCGGTTGCAGACGGAAATTCCTCCGGATTTCACTCTTTTAGGCCGGATGTCCATCCCCTTCCTCTGTCTCTGTGTTGGCGTTCTAACCTCCGGTGGATTTGTGAGGACTATGGTTAACTGCTCCTCAGATCTCTGCAGGGTAAATCCAGACAGCTAGCTAGACTATCTGTCCAATCTGAGTTTTCTGTTGCACGACTAAAACTACTTTTGAACGTACACACGTTCCACCAAAACAAGTTCCTTCCTGAGACTATTTAGCAGAGGCACCGTGGCTCCGTCCGGCGTTTAGCTCCGCCCAAGATGATTGTGATTGGTTTAAAGAAATGCCAACAAACCAGAGCATGTTTTTCTCCCATCCCAGAATGCTGTGTGGACTAGACAGACCTTCCTCTGCAGCGCTGTGCAGGAAGGTCTGGCAATGCAAGACTATTCCCGTCATAACTACTACGGCCACTAGAGGTCGCCGCTTCTACAAACATAAATATAGGCGGTAACTGCTGCTTGTACAAACGACCTAGAAATCTAGACACACCCTAGCGGCAGCAAATGTAATTTGCAGCCAGGATCGTCTAGCAACTCTCCGTTGGCTTGCGAGCTGGAAAAAACAAATTCTGGTCAGGCCAATCACGTCGTGTATAGAGTCGGTGGGCGGGGCTTATGGCTGCTGCTGCTGCTGGGAACCGCGGCCTTCTGGAAGACTTGGAGTTAAGCTTTTTTTGAGAAAAGAACAAAGAAAGGCACTGAAGTCATTCTTAAAAAAGGAAGATGTGTTCGGAGTTTTGCCGACCGGATACGTCAAAAGTCTAATCTATCAGCTAGCGTTGCTCTGGTTGGTTGTAGTGCTATCCTATTGCGTGCAGAGAGAATTTGAAAGACAACCGTTTATCCCGGCCCCGCTCAGATTGAACCCAGCCAACGTTGAGTTCCCAGACCAACATCTGGATCTGGGTCTGGCTTGTCAGGCTAGTCTCTCTGTAGAATAACTGTTAATAATGAGCTAAAATAAATTAACAACTTATCAAAACTAAAAAAACTATTCAGAAATATTGAATGGCTACGAGCCGGACCAGTGATTATTAATTCTGTGATTGGTTATTTCTTGTGTGTTGACTGTTTGTTTTTGTCTTCTTTTTGTCCACAAGGGATGATTTTTTCAAGCCCAACGAGTCGAACATAGACACTGAGGGATGCAAATTAAATTTAATATTATCTATAAATAATGTATAAAAACAATGAAGAGAAAGAAGGACCAGAAAAGCTCTTAATTTCCTCCCACCCCTTTCCAACATGACCAATATTATTTGAGTTGCTTATGTGTTGCTTATATGTTTTACTTTGTTTTGAAAATTTAAAATAATGAACAGAGACAGAGACAGAGGTTCAGCCTGTGAACAACTGACCTCGCAGAGACCTGAACATGACTCTGACTGCTGTTCTGCTCTGCTGCCAGCTGTGTGTGTGTGTGTGTGTGTGTGTGTGTGTGTGTATCTATGTGTCTGTGTATCTGTGTGTGTGTGTGTGTGTGTGTGTATCTATGTGTCTGTGTGTGTGTGTGTGTGTGTGTGTGTGTGTGTGTGTGTGTGTGTCTCTGTCTGTCTGTGTGTGTGTGTGTGTGTGTGTGTGTGTGTGTGTGTGTGTGTGTGTGTGTGTGTGTGTGTGTGTGTGTGTGTGTGTGTGTGTGTGTGTGTGTGTGTGTGTGTGTGTGTGTGTCTCT
>NC_050192.1:21875602-21883102 GCF_008315115.2 Sander lucioperca | reverse complement strand
CTAAAATGCTGGACCCCACAAGGTTAAAGGTCTGTTTGAGGGTTAAGACTTGGTTTTAGGATTAGGGTTAGAATTAGGTTATGGTTAGGGTGAGGGTAAGGGTTAAGGTTAGGCATTTAGTGGTGATGGTTAAAGTTAGGGTAAGGGGCTAGGGAATGCATTATGTCAATGACGGGTCCCCACAAAGATAGTGAAACAAACGTGTGTGTGTGTGTGTGTGTGTGTGTGTGTGTGTGTGTGTGTGTGTGTGTGTGTGATGGATATCAGACATTTATTCAAATGTCGGCGGCCACAGAAAGACAAACTGCATGAAAGAAAGCAAAGAGAGTTGTGTAGTTCGGCAGCGTAGGATGACAGCGAGGCCTCTCTCTTTCTGTCTTTCTTTCAGTCTTTTGGTTTCAGCGAGTGACCGGCGGGGGGTTTATTCCCCGATCTGTGCTGTCAGGCTTTGTCTGCCTCGTCCCAAAGAAAAAGACACCAACGGGATAAACAACAGCTCTGTACACATCTGTTTTATGCTGCAAACAAACAGCCTGAAACTATCTTTAAAGAGCAGAGAGAGATTTAATTATGTTGATTTGACTTTTTATCGAAAGATTTTAAACTAAATAGGTGCCCTGAGGAGTTTTCTTATTCCTGTTTACAGTCGGTGTTTCCCTCCTTGAGGTCCGACTAACATGTTGAATGTATTTCCTTCATTATTAAACATTATGCAAAGCTGATTTTTCTTAGAAGTTTGAAACCGCAGGACTGTCAACTGCAGCCGTGTATTGGTGACTGGTTCTCAATGTATTTGCTCTCTTTTGCAAGTGAATTACTAACTTTAAGGAAAGCAGCGTAAATTCTGCAGCGCTACAAAATCACACATGGCCTAACAGGAAGACAGGTAGTCCACTAACCTGTCTGTGATGTTTCCATCCACTAAAAGTTTTTGCCGCTGACAAGCTCAGATTATTATTCTAAGTGTCTGACAACATTATGGAAAGGATCCCTACAGAGATAGACCTTTTAGTTAAAGAGTAAGATCCTTTTAGTTTAACATTAAACAGCTCTGAAAACACCGTCACCAAACTCCACCAGACTCCATGTAAATAATCAGGACTTTTATCATCATAAAACACACTTCATTCAAAGTCGACAAAAACTAAATATAACTATCAAAAGCCGTCTTGGTTCATCTTTCCACTGTTCCAACAATCACCAATCTCGTTTGGTTGAAATAAACCCTTAATTCACCCATTTACATGTGGAGATATGCTGGCTCTATACACGCTAAAAGTACTGATTATTTACATGGAGTCTGGTGTAGTTTGGTGATGGTGATTTCGGGGCTGTTACATGTTAAACTAAAAGGATCTTACTCTTTAACAAAAAGGTCTATCTCTGTAGGGATCCTTTTTATATTGTTTCTTTCTCAAATAAAGTCACAATTTACAAGAAAAAAGATGTAACACTTGATTCTAAAAAATATTTAAACTTTTTTTCTAAAAATGTCTTTTTTTTCGTGAAATCTTTCTCTTTCCTTTGAACAGAGGCCCGAAAACTACATTGTACCTTTCAAGTATATATATAATTGAGTATTTCATACTCAGAATACAGTTTTTTACAAAATATTTGACTTTTTTTCTTGAAATCTCTGATGTAAACAAAAGCGAAACGACTAAAAGTGTTTGATCTGCGACTCAAAGGGTTTGAGGCGACAGATCAGCGATGTAATGGTGAGGTCAGCTGAGCTCAGGACGTCCAATATGGCTGCCAAAAGGGGCGGGACTAAAAAAATCCTTCATATGTACATCAGTTCATTCATCGCACTGAGGCTAAATGCATTCCTGTGCTCCTGCCGTCAATCACGGGCAGCAAAGAGACTTTACAGACCCATTCAGGCTGCAGACCGCTCTGCTTAGGCATGCAGCTAGTACACACACACACACACACACACACACACACACACACACACAAAAAGACATTGACAGATGGCAGTATTCAGAGTGAAGGTGGTCAAACAAACAGACAGACAGACAGACAGACAGGATATTGTATCTGACTCCCCCGATGTCCGTCTGTCTGTCTGAGATCAGTTACTGAAAGTTGCTAAAACTTCTCACGACGCATCAGAAAGTACAAATATTCTAAACAATACACAGAAAACGACGTATGGCCTGAGCTGATTGTAGTATTCAGATCTTTAACTCAAGTAAAAGAAGTAGCCTAATGCCACAACGTGTAAATGAAAATAAATAATAAAGTAAATACTAAAAAATAAGTAAATACTAAAATACTAGCCTGGTTGACAGCAGACCCTTCTCAGTTGTAACTGAGAGTGGGTCTGGGGAAGGTTCATTCACAGCCCATTTCCAAAGGGGCGTCACCAACGGACGCCACTCAAATGCCTCTGGGCGCAATTGGATAGTCCTTCAACCAATCAGAGCAACGATCCGGGTGGCGTAGCAGCGACAGCGGCATTAACGGGTTGCTGCGCTTCGGTGGCCGTCATGTTGAATGTAAACAAGAAGCTGCTCGCCGTCGCTGCGCTATCGTCATCGTGTAAAGCCCGCCTCAACGGTTGTGATTGGTGCCTCGATTTGGAAAAACTGGAAATGGGCTTGAATGGTACCTAGGTAAGGACTACTAGCCAGTCAGAAGCAGAGTATGAGGGCGTGCCCTGACAGTAGCTAGGTAAGGACTACTAGCCAGTCAGAAGCAGAGTATGAGGGCGTGCCATGCTAGCAGCTAGGTGAGCATTATAACGTGTGTTCCAAAGTGACCACGTTTGTCTCTGAAGTAAAGGCTGGACTACAATAGAGCTGTTTGGAGCAGTTTGTGAACAGTGTTTTCTGTTGGAGATGGTAAGTCCCTTTGGGGGGGACTTTGGGCTTTTTCACTTTGTAAACATATAACATGCACAAAAAAAGATATTTAACACAATAAAGGAAAGGGAAAAAGCCAAAAAAGCAGAATATGAGCACTTAAAATAGTGCATTTAGCTGCCATAAATTAAGCATGCCCTCAGACCCCCCCCCCCCCCCCAGGTTTTGGTCTAAGTCCTGAATGTTTACAACATCTGGCTCCGCCCCTGCTGGGAACTTCTTCCACCTCTGTACATCAGAAACCCCAATCAGAAAAAGATTTATTGCAAGGTAAGCAGCACTTCCTAGGAATACGCCTTGGTGGATGGTGCACACTTAAAAACATATTTAAACATGAATATGAAATAAACAAAAAGTAAATACAGAAACAAATAAATACATAAAAACACGATGCCTCACCGCCTGAACACAAACACCTGGCAGATACTGAGCTGTCAAAGACCGCCTGAATGCATCATAAAAAGGTGACTAAGTTGAAATGGGTTGTGGGATACTGGCGACCGGCAACTCTGCCAAACACACACAGAAACACACACACACACACACACACACACACAGAAACACACACACACACACACAGAAACACACACACACACACACGCACACACACAGAAACACACACACACTCTCCTTGATGTTTTGTTGGATTCGATTCCTGATTGGAGCTTTAATAAAGACACACAGAAGAACCTTTGATCGACTTTCGCCGTGTGTGTGTGTGTGTGTGTGTGTGTGTGTGTGTGTGTGTGTGTATCCATCTGCCTGTCTTAGACAAACTGTAAGGAAAGTGCTTTCATTGACACACACACACACACACACACACGGCGCTATTCTGAATAGAAGAAGGTTTTTCTTTAATGAGAGTGAAATTTAAATCCTGGACATTGTGTTGCTTCAGGACCACAGCCAAGACAGGCAGGTTTTCACACACACACACACACACACACACACACACACACACACACACACACACAGAGAGTACAGTGATGTCATGGTTTTGCCAGAGCTGTCTGGTCACCTGCTGTGACGTGAAATGGACTTGAATTAGTTTTAGTGTTTCGCTTCAACAGTAGTTTACACTCAAGTGGAAACACTGAAACTTCAGTGACACTGTTGTTGGACTGGAACCCGGGCCGCCGGGTTCAAACCGGGCCGCCGGAACCCAAGGACTGAGCCTATATGGGGCGCACGCTCTACCAGCTGAGCTAGGGGCCGCCCCAGTACAAATCACAAACATTACACCACTTTTCCAAAACGTACCGTACAACTGAGCACGATGATTGTTATAAAATTGCGATCTCGATTTTTTTATTAATTTATTGAAAGCATTTGACATTAACATGTTTTAATTATGTAAAGACATGTTGAAGGAGTTCAGATAGAGCCTGTATCAGGGCCATATTTAGTTCAGATAGAGCCTGTATCAGGGCCATATTTAGTCCAGATAGAGCCTGTATCAGGGCCATATTTAGTTCAGATAGAGCCCGTATCAGGGCCATATTTAGTCCAGATAGAGCCTGTATCAGGGCCATATTTAGTTCAGATAGAGCCCGTATCAGGGCCATATTTAGTCCAGATAGAGCCTGTATCAGGGCCATATTTAGTCCAGATAGAGCCTGTATCAGGGCCATATTTAGTTCAGATAGAGCCTGTATCAGGGCCATATTTAGTCCAGATAGAGCCTGTATCAGGGCCATATTTAGTCCAGATAGAGCCTGTATCAGGGCCATATTTAGTTCAGATAGAGCCCGTATCAGGGCCATATTTAGTCCAGATAGAGCCTGTATCAGGGCCATATTTAGTTCAGATAGAGCCTGTATCAGGGCCATATTTAGTCCAGATAGAGCCTGTATCAGGGCCATATTTAGTCCAGATAGAGCCTGTATCAGGGCCATATTTAGTCCAGATAGAGCCTGTATCAGGGCCATATTTAGTCCAGATAGAGCCTGTATCAGGGCCATATTTAGTTCAGATAGAGCCTGTATCAGGGCCATATTTAGTCCAGATAGAGCCTGTATCAGGGCCATATTTAGTCCAGATAGAGCCTGTATCAGGGCCATATTTAGTCCAGATAGAGCCTGTATCAGGGCCATATTTAGTTCAGATAGAGCCTGTATCAGGGCCATATTTAGTCCAGATAGAGCCTGTATCAGGGCCATATTTAGTCCAGATAGAGCCTGTATCAGGGCCAGATTTAGTTCAGTGTGTTACATATCACTATTGTTGGTAGCCTACTGTACTTAAATGTCCAGTATGGACTATATTTCTTCATTCATTGAAGCCTCTGTGTTTACAGGCGTGTGGTGATGATCAGTGTGCTATAGGTGCCAATTTGTGTTGTTGTGTCGTGGTTCATGTGTGCAATAAACATTACACCGTGAGAATAAAATCATGGCAGAGAATCGTGATATCAATTCTAAACTAAAAAATCGTGATTCATATTTTTCCCCGAATCGTGCAGGCCTACAACTGAGCAGCCGCAGGTTCCAGCAAAATAACATAATAGTGAATTAAAAGTGACTTCCCTTGATTTTACAAAGACACAAATAATTGTATGTTTGACCTCTGTAATGCCGGATTTTTGCCCAAGAAAACCTCTTAAAGAACCACAGAAACCTCTTCAAATGCTCCAGGAAACTTTTTAGGGACTTTTAAAACTTTTACACAAATTCTCGAGCATCCTCCAGAACCCCTAACCTGACTCCACCAGATGGATCGCTTGGCATTTTCTCGGCATATCTATCTGGGAACTTTCCGTTGGAGAACTTTTGGGAAGGGGCGAAAATCCTGGTTAGCTGATTGGATAAACCATTTATCACCACCTATGTTGGTGATAGACGGGCCAAATCAACCAATCAGATCAAAGATATATCAAACTCTTTGATATATCTTCGGGAGAAGAGCAAAAACATCTTTTCCTCCGACAAAAGCCTCCAGTGCCGTTTTTTGCTCTTCTTTCAATGAAGGAATACTTTCTAATTCGGATAAAACTTGCGTGATAGCTACGCTCATCTCATCCGTGGAAGCCGCCACGTTGTTTAGACTGAACAGTCGCTTCTCGTTGCGTCACACCTAAACCCGCCTCAAAACCAACGCTGATTGGTCGGTCGTTTGGCGAACGGCTCCAAATTTTCTCTGTCTCAAGATGCCAGACTGATCTGTGAGTGGAAAACTGGAGCTCGCGAGATCAGGACGGTCTCACGAGGCTCCAGAACCCCGGCGGTAACCCCGGATTTTCCTCAAGAAAACCTCTTAAAGGACGACACCGGAAACATACCCAAGAACCAGTGAAACCTCTTCAAATGCTCCAAGATCTCTTAATAAGGACCTCTGAAACTAAAGAAGCAGACTGATCTCATGAAGTGGCGGACACGCCAATTTGTGTGCCCTTATTGGCGTGTTATCAAGACGCATACTCGCTTTTTAGCGTGTTTATCAACGCCGTTTGGTCTCCATTGACTAACAATACCTTGCGATTGCGTGTGAATTGACGCCGTAGCGAGTAGTATGAAAGGGGGAAAATCTGCATAGGGAGGTTGGTCGGGGGGGAGGACGGGTCAAACACAGGACTTTCACCCAGGAGACCGGGGATCGGGTCCCGCGTGTCACGTTTTCTAAACCCAACCCGTTCGCCGTGATGCTAATTCCTCGAGCCTGCTCTGTCTCTGTGTCGCTCTTACACTGTTGCCCCTGGCAACCGAATATTGTAGGATCCCAAAATGGTGGGCGGGCTCAGACCAAGGGGGTAAGTTTCTCCTCACAACCCGTAGATCCTATGGCGCCATTTTGATGCTACCAAGCCATCACCTCCCGTTAGCATCCCATTGACTGCCATTCATTTTGACGTCACTTTGACAGAGAATAACTTTACATCTGAAGCGTTTAAAGACTCTATTTGTCCGTTGTTTATTTCTAAAGAAACACAACAATGTATAAAAGGCTCCATTACCTTGTACCTCACGTTATGGCTCCGTAGCAGACGTTTTTATAAAAATAGGCTAACGATTGGGTCATAACCACGAGACTTACTGTCTCATAGTAGAGGAATTACCGTATAGTACAGGAGAAGCTCTCAGGCAGTTTGGACTTCCATTAGCTGTTTAAGTTTAATTACTAATGTTAACTATCATTTTAGTGATCAATAATTAGCCTGTGTCTATGTTATCTCCTTACATATACCTACGCTCTCCGTCTCTGCTAGATTGGGAATGATTGAGATTTCTCTTGGCACAGCTACCAGAAGACTTCCAACTTTCAGACAGGTTGCTCACGTCACATCTACGTCTTCAAGCTCAGTTGGAGGCTGCTCAGTAACGCTCAGCCATCACCGGGAAAGATCTTCTAATATCCTTCACTGGTCTCCGTCCAGAGACAAGGGATCTGTTGGTATTCTATATACAGTCTATGGCTCAGACACCTCCCAAATCATCACGTGACAGCAAGCTACCATGCCGTATGTCCTCATTGTCAATACGGCGTAGACATACACGCAGATAGCAACGTGCTATATACGGCATATACACGCGCCGTAGACATGCACACGAATAGCTCAAAATGCGTACAGATAACACGCCACTTGGCTTTTAGAAAGCGGCGTGTATGTTTACGCAAAGTCATGAGGTCACATTGAAAG
>NC_050192.1:21870602-21873102 GCF_008315115.2 Sander lucioperca | reverse complement strand
GTCTGTCTGTCTGTCTGTCTGTCTGTCTGTCTGTGTGTGTGTGTGTGTGTGTGTGTCTGTCTGTCTGTTTGTGACAACAGATGAGCAGCACAAATGTCAGAAAATAAACAAATAATCAATTAATGAATCAACACATCTTTACAAAAAAAGGCACATTCTTTTGACAACATTCATGCACTAAATCCAACTTGCTGATGGAAAATATCACAATGAAACTTCCCCACTTGATGACTGCATTAAGACAATTATTTACTATAAATGTTGTGTTTTAAATATGCAAATGAGGCATTATCTAATGCTAACTTTTGGTGAATTTAGAAGAAATCTACAGACATAACTAGACAAAGTGTCTCGTCTTAAGTAAAAGTATTTATGTAATATAATCAAAATGCATTTTCCTGCTGTAGATGTTTAAGGTTGTGCTCATTCTAACTTTTTTACTGTTGGGTAGTTTAATCTGCAACGCATCATATTCTGTGTGTGACGAGTGATATGCATCCGTGGAAAAAGTGCTCAGATCCTTTACTTCAGTAGGTCACTTTTTTAAAGTGACTATATGTAACTTTTTAGTGTTTCTAAAGCTCTGTCATTTTTCATACAATGGTCATAAATGCGTGAAGCGCCTGGTGCAGGTGTGTTTAGGGTGTGTCCAAATCCACTTTTGCTAGTTTAACGGCGGAAAAAAGTGCCCGTGGTCCGGGTGCATGGTTCTAAAGGGTTGGACTTAGTGTCTTCATTAATCAGAGGTGTGTTTTGGGCGTAACATGCAATCAACCAATCAGGGATCATCTCCCATTCCCTTTAAAAGCCAGGCGCGTTTGGACCTTGGAGCATTGCTGTTATGATGGAGGATTTGCACCGTGATATTTTTATTTGTAATCTTCTGCATGTGTGTGTGCTGCTGTGCGTCCCTGTGTGTGTAACAAGCATAGTGTGTGCGCTGTGCACGAGCCTAGGAGCATTTTACTAATGCTCTGTTAAAATAACAATGAAATGCTGCGTTATTGACTTTAGACCAGGTTTTTGTTGGTCAATGGTGCGATCACTTCCCACTGCCTCAAGATAGCAATACGCCCAGAATGCACCTGAACACACCTCCCTGTAAGACCAGCACACCCAGAATGCACCTGAACACACCTCCCTGTAAGACCAGCACGTCCAGAATGCACCTGAACACACCTCCCTGTAAGACCAGCATGCCCAGAATGCACCTGAACACACCTCCCTGTAAGACCAGCACGCCCAGAATGCACCTGAACACACCTCCCTGTAAGACCAGCACGTCCATGGGCCACAGATGGACGCAGGTGCATTTGCTATTTAAACGACGTGGGCGCTGGACGGTCTTAAAATAGCAGAGACTCGGGTGCAAGATAGGACCCTAACAGTGAAAAGAATGCTATTTTTATATAGTTTTTAGTAAGGCATCTGTCCGGGTCCGATTTTTCCCGCAAAGTCACAGAATGATTTGCGGCCGGTAGACGGCGCTACAGTAACACATTCTGACGGGTCGCAGATTTCTTTGTAACACAGGAAAAGCCTGTGTTAGCGTATGTCAGCGGAGCCAGGTAAAAGGATGCAGGAGATGTTTTCATATAGGCAAAATTGTATTTTAATGTTATTTTAGAAGTTATCTGTTGTAGTTTTGGCTGATACCGGGGCAGGACCATCTAGAGCTTAGATCGGCCCAAAAAATCAAGCCCTAACCTGCCCGAGCCCGAGCACGTTGCGTCCGAGCCCGGCCCGGCCCGACACATTAACTGTAATTATGAGCCCGAGTCCGATTTAAACCCGACATTTTTTTAATACGTGGGCCGTTATAACTGACGTTCTCAACTACAATTCAGAGTTGTTTGAACTACAGAAATCTGTTTAGAATAATACAACAAGGACGAAGCTGTAAACTGCTGTTAGTTTATTCAGAATGGAACGGATCGCAAATGGATCCGAATGAAGAAACGTAAAAAAAAAAAAAAGAAACAATGATGAACAACATATTGTTGTCACTGCCCACGACTTGTTTAAACTGCTTCCATACCTCCGACTTTCCTCCACGCTTGCTCAAAGGTAATTCTCCTGTTTTTCTTTTTTTCTTTACATCTTCAAACTCCCGGTGTGATGCGTGTGAGAGGAGGAGACTCCGCGCATGAAGTGCTGCATTTTTGTAACTGCAGCCTAACTTTTGTACACATTTGTTACTTTTATATAGCCTATATATATATATTTATAATATTTCTGATTATGGCACAGCTTTCTCCCCACCCAAATAGGATAATAAGGTAATGGATAAAAAAAAAAAAAATTGCTTGATCAAGGGTCCGGCCCGGCCCGAGGATGTGGCGGAAAATAACGGCTTGGGCCGAGAATCTAAACTCTAGGACCATCACAGGAAAGAAGGAAATTAAATGAAGAACAACTAAAAGATAAAAGGGAAAGGGAAAGTGACAACGATAACGTGAGCCACACTCGGTCGGGCTATTATGCTGCGTTCCAGGCATCC
>NC_050192.1:21830602-21863102 GCF_008315115.2 Sander lucioperca | reverse complement strand
CTTTTTGTCCAACAGCCTAATGGCTAGTGACTGATTTTACCAGCCACTCAATAGTCCTGGGTTCAACTATTGGCGTTTCTCCTTACATATACCTACGCTCTCCGTCTCTGCTAGATTGGGAATGATTGAGATTTCTCTTGGCACAGCTACCAGAAGACTTCCAACTTTCAGACAGGTTGCTCACGTCACATCTACGTCTTCAAGCTCAGTTGGAGGCTGCTCAGTAACGCTCAGCCATCACCGGGAAAGATCTTCTAATATCCTTCACTGGTGTCCGTCCAGAGACACGGGATCTGCTGGTCCATTTTATATATGTCTATGTTCAGGACACCCCCATCTGTCGCTAGCAATGATGACGCAGTGATCAGTGACGTTTCTCTCCGACCAATCAGGAGTCTGCAGGTTTTCACGTCACCTTTTGGTATCACCTCAGCTCGCTTGGAACCTGGACGGAGGTGATACTAAATAAAGTACCTGTTGGCAGGTACCAGGGACCTTTTATCAGAATGGGAAACCAAAAAGTCGAGCAGGTACCATGTAACGGGAAAACGCCAAATAAGGGGCGTTTTCCCGTGGCGGTTCTAGACCATTTCAAATAGCACCAAATATATTAATCAACCCCCGATAGGTTTGGTTCAACAAAAGACTACTGATAAACATATAACGATAAACACAAGAATACTCAATCAGTGCTAACCTACAGTTCATATATAACGGGGGCGCTGGCCACCCTTGCCCCCCACCCCCCTAGAACCGCCACGGATAAGGGTGGCCCGATTGGCCTGTAATGGCGCTTTTCCATCACATGGTACCAACTCGACTCGCCTCGACTCTACTCGCCTTTTTTTGGTTTTCCATTATGAAAAAAGTCCCTGGTACCTGCTAACAGGTACTTTTTTTAGTACCACCTCAGTCGAGGTTCCCAGCGAGCTGAGGCGAGCCGAAAAGGTGACGTGAAAGCGACAGACGGGGGTGTCCTGAACAAACCCGCCATTTTTAAATAGTTTAGCCAGCTGTGTTTTTTTTGCTGCCTCCAGCTTCTTTAGAAACTAAATGTGTCTTCTGGCAACAACACACCTTCCATGTTCTGTGTGTGTGTCGCGTTAGGTCTCTGCAGTTTACTGCGGCGCCGCTTGTTTTACAGTTCTGCGGAGGCTCCAGGCAGAGCTTTCACCGTAGCCTACGTACACACACTAGGGGTGGAACGGTACATGTATTCGTATTGAACCGAAACGGTACGGGCGTCTCGGTTCGGTACATGACCATAAACTAGTCCCTTCCATATACAACCAAACACGGATGTACTGTAGCTGGATCCCTTTTTGCCTCGACCACAAATGGCTTCCAGGCCCATTTGCTTCTCTGTTTGCTCCGCTTTTAGCTCCGCCGTTAGCTGTTAGCTCCGCCGTTAGCTTCGCTGTTTGCTGCTAGCTCCGCTGTTAGCGTGTGAAGCTAACGCCACAATTCGCCAACTGCTCTGTGTAACAGAGGCTGCTCTTTTAACACCTCTGCTCTGTGCATTCACATATGAGAGCAGCGCTTGTCTCCCATATCACACTACTAGCTGATTGTCTTATTTAGTTTACAAGTTCCAGATGGAGTCTGGAGATGATGTGGGGTAGCCTACTTATTGTTTACTGTTTACATCGTACTTTATACACTCAGGCTGTTGCAGCTAGCTCAGGGGAGAGACTGGAGGACACTAGGTGGTACAGCCTGAGACATGCACGATAAAAAAAATTGCCTTCTGCATTTTTGTTATGCTTTTCCCTCCGTTGTACCGAACCGAACCGTGATGTCTGAACCGAGGTATGAACCGAACCGTGACTTCAGTGTACCGTTCCACCCCTAACACACACAAATGCCGGCTCAACGCACACACCAGCGCACCAGTATAAACATCAGGCCACTTACACAGGCTACGGCGAAAGCTCTGCGTGGAGCCTCCACAGAACTGTAAAACAAGCTCAAGTGGCCTGATGTTTATACTTGTGCGCTGGTGTGTGCGACGAGCCGGCATAACGACCAGCCACGCTGAGGCGGGACTAAAATCTGCAATGGAAAACGGACGCACAGTGTGTCGAGGCGAGTAGAGTTGAGGCGAGCTGAGCAGGTACCATGTAATGGAAAAACGCCATAAATGGTGCTAATTTGGGACCCTGCAACAGAATATTAAATGCAGTAACGTAAGACAGCCAATCACAGACTTTAGATCTCGGTACAAGCATGCTGCATGCTTTGTCTTTTTTAAAGATATTTTTTGGGGCATTTTAGGCCTTGAAAGACATTAAAGGGGAGAGAGGGGGGGGGGTGACATGCAGCAAAGGGCCGCAGGGCGGAGTCGAACCCGCGGCCGCTGCATCGAGGAGTAAACCTCTATAAATGGGCGCGTGCTCTACCAGGTGAGCTACCCAGGCGCCCGAGCACGCTGCGTGTTCATTGGCTCACTGCTGCTGATGAGATTAATGACAGTTTTTCATCCCCGTTAGCTATCAAAGCAGAAAACTGTCCCACAGACTGTTAATAATCAATGCCTCGTCAATAATTTAATGTCATCCTCGGGCTAAATTCTGCACATTAAACCCTCTGAGTGTCGTCCCATAATACCCAGCTACAGGAATGATGAAACGCTGCTCTCTATCTGGCCTAAGTCTCCCGTTATAATTAGAGATGCACCGATAGACCGGCCGGTGACCGGAATTGGCCGGTTTTCACGAGCTCGGCCATGACCGGCGACCAGCAGGTCAGTCTGACATATGGTGATTTCATGCCGGTCAACGCTACAATTAACTGACAACATAAGTTATACCAGTTACAGTTCTCCAGGACGCACGCACACACGGACGCCACAGCACGCTCTCTTTCTCCTTTCTCTCAACTTTTCCGCCGTGTGTCGTACCCCCTCGCGGTGTGAAGCTCGTGTCGGCGCTATTCTCCCACATGTAGGAACCTGGTGAATTAACCTGCAACATGTCAGCTGTTTGGGAATTCTTCAGCGTGTGTGCAGAAGATAACAAGTTTGCAATATGCAACACCTGCAAGGAGAAAGTAGGGCGTGGAGGGACGACACCAAAAACCTAAATCACATTTCTTTAGTTGGATATTGACGTGAAAAGAAGGAAATGGTTCTAACATTGCTCTTTAGATGTGTGTGAATGTCCCACACCAGGAGTAATTTATATAGTTCTATTTTATAGTGATCCATTATCTGTTCAACACATGTTCTATTAAAGAAAAGTAATAAAAGTAATCAATAAAATAAATATTTGTGTGTGCTGTAAAGTGGTTAGAAAAAATGGAATCGGAATCGGCTGGTCTAACTCAAAGAAAATCGGAAATCGGCCTAGAACGTTGTAATCGGTGCATCTCTATTTTTAATACCAGTCAGTACTCAGATCTTTTACTTTAAGATTATTTTTCAGGCATTTAAGGCCGTTATTATATAGGACAGCTGAAGAGTGAAAGGGGAGAGAGAGAGAGAGAGAGAGAGAGGGGGGGGGGGATAACATGCAGCAAAGGGCCACAGGTCGGAGTTGAACCTGCGGCTGCTGCGACAAAGACTGAGTCTTTGTACATAGGGTGCACACTCTACCAGGTGAGCTATCCAGGCGGCCCCATATCTTTTACTTTAGTAATACAAGCGATTGAGTGGACTTCTCCTTGTACAGGTAATGATGCAGATAAGCTGAATTATTTGGATAGAACTGCCAGCTCTCAGTTTCATTTCCTCTTCTGTCTCCTCCTCTTTCTCTCACTTGCTCACTTTCTATTTCTCTCTCTCCCTCCTTTCCCCTCTCTCTCTCTCTCTCTCTTCGCTTCATTAAACAAACGCCTTTTAACATTTTCTGATTTCAGTCTCTCAAATGTGGGGGTTTGCAGATTTTCTCTGTTTTTGTATCTTTTGTAAACTTAAAAAGTATGTCTTGCACTTACATGGAATTTGTTTCGGTGCATAACGATAAACGGCGCAAAAGTAAAGATCTTATAATCAGTTTAAGTCATTTTTTTTTGCATGTAAATAGTCTTTATCCACAACCTTTCATTTCTGGGATTGCTCCGTTGCCAACGGAAATTCGGCCGGATGTGCGTCACCTTCCTCTGTCTCTGTGTTGGCGTTCTAACCTCCGGTGGATTTGTGAGGACTATGGTTAACTGCTCCTCAGATCTCTGCAGGGTAAATCCAGACAGCTAGCTAGACTATCTGTCCAATCTGAGTTTTCTGTTGCACGATTAAAACTACTTTTGAACGTCCACATGTTCCACCAAAACAAGTTCCTTCCTGAGACTATTTAGCAGAGGCACCGTGGCTCCGTCCGGAGCTTAGCCCCGCCCACGATGATTGTGATTGGTTTAAAGAAATGGCAATAAACCAGAGCACGTTTTTCTCCCATCCCAGAATGCTGTGTGGACTCACCAGTAGAGCTGGGCAATATATCGATATCATATCAATATCATGATATGAGACTAGAAATCGTCTTAGATTTTGGATATCGTAATATGACATAAGTGGTGTCTTTTCCTGGTTTTAAAGGCTGCATTACAGTAAAGTGATGTCATTTTCTGAACTTACCAGACTGTTGTAACTGTTCTATTATTTGCCTTTACCCACTTAGTCATTATATCCACTAGGGCTGGGCCATATGGCCTAAAAATAAAATCCCCGATTTAAAAAAAAAACAAATAAATAAATAAAAAATCCGATTTAAGATTTAAATCGATTTCTTTTCTCCCCCTACTTAAAATCAATCTGCAGATGACAAAGAAATTGTTCAAAACAAGTTTTAACTTTATTTTGTTTTGACTCATACACACACACACACACACACACACACACGGGGCATGTATACCATTATGATTATTCATGCCAATTTTGTGGAAATATAAATTGGTTTGAGTGTTTTCCCTACCTAGTGTACAGGTAATTCACTTCTCGTTCCTCGCTAAAAGTTCAAATCATTTTAACGTTATTGCGCAACCTTGCCCTTATTTCCACCTGTTGCTGAGTAACGTACATTAACATCCCATGGTCTCTTGAATGTAGCATACCTGTAGCTAGCTCCTGCGTAGTAACTAGCGGGAGAAACAAACGTCGAAGAGGAGCTCCGGGCTACAGAGCGGCGATTGCTAGTTGTTTAAGCCGCTACAGACCTCCATCACAGCTCGGTCGTATCAGCGGCATTTAGTAGATGTTGTGAGCTGCAAAAGAGTTCCTCAACACCGCCTCTGGTGCCCCGCATGGTGCTCCGTCAGGTCAGCGGTAGCTGGTGGTTCAGTTATCCGAGAATAGGTGACTCTCAGCCGGGGACAGAGCACCGCGAGCTGCCGGTCATTTCGGATTACGGATAAGTAAGTAATGAAACTACTAGTTAAGAAAAGATCGATCATGTCGCTGCCATGTTGTTTGTGTATCTCTATGGCAAACGCACGGGGCGAGGGCTGAGCCCGTTCGGAGCTACGGGAGCCCAGAGGGGAGCGTCGGCGGATGTTAAGGAGCAAATCGATTTTCATTTAAACAAATCGACGTTAACTACACATTCGAGTTAATCGATAATATGTATAAAAAATCTCGTTGTGTAATTATTTTGGGAAAGCACCAATTGTCAACACTACAATATCGTTGCGGTATCGATATTGAGGTATTTGGTCAAAAATATTGTGATATAAGATTTTCTCCATATCGTCCAGCCCTACTAGCCATCCCAGAATGCTGTGTGGGCTAGCCAGACCCTCCTCCGCAGCGCTGTGGAGGAGGGTCTGGCAAAGCGAGACTAGCACGTGAGTGACGTCATCAGACTTTGCGTTCTTCATTCTTTCTAAACTTCAGTCATTATTTCGATATGTTCCATTGACACTAGCCCACGGGCGCTGAGCTAACAGCGGTATCGGTGCAGCCCTAATCCATATCACTGTGTGAGTGGCTTTAAGGGGGCTGGCTGATAAAATGCTTTCAGAGTCCGAGTGTTTTTGGATATCTCATTACTGCCTCCGAGGCAGCTGCTCTGCCACGACGACGCAGTTTTGGGTTGTTTATCTGCTGCACTCAGGTTACACAGTCATGACCGAAAGAACGAGATCCAGGGTACAAGCGGCCGAAATGGGTTTCCTCAGGAGGGTGGCTGGCGTCTCCCTTAGAGATAGGGTGAGAAGCTCAGTCATCCGTGAGGAGCTCGGAGTAGAGCCGCTGCTACTTTGCGTCGAAAGGAGCCAGTTGAGGTGGTTTCGGGCATCTGGTAAGGATGCATCCTGGGCGCCTCCCTAGGGAGGTGGTCCAGGCACGTCCAGCTAGGAGGAGGCCTCGGGGAAGACCCAGGACTAGGTGGAGGGATTATATCTCCAACCTGGCCTGGGAACGCCTCGGGATCCCCCAGTCGGAGCTGGTTAATGTGGCTCGGGAAAGGGAAGTTTGGGGTCCCCTGCTGGGGCTGCTACCCCCGCGACCCAACACCGGATAAGGGGGCGAAGATGGAAGGATGGACTCACTGACTGACTGACTGACTGACTACCTGACTGACTGACTACCTGACTGACTACCTGACTGACTGACTGACTACCTGACTGACTGACTACCTGACTGACTACCTGACTGACTGACTACCTGACTGACTACCTGACTGACTACCTGACTGACTACCTGACTGACTACCTGACTGACTGACTGACTGACTGACTACCTGACTGACTGACTGACTGACTACCTGACTGACTGACTGACTGACTGACTACCTGACTACCTGACTGACTACCTGACTGACTGACTGACTACCTGACTGACTGACTGACTACCTGACTGACTACCTGACTGACTGACTACCTGACTGACTGACTGACTGACTGACTGTGGAAACCAGAAAGTGTGATGCAGCATTTCCATCAGAGCAGCCAGTGGATCAATAATGACTTCCAGCCCCTCGTACTGAATCAATCCGCCCGCGTGTGTCTGGACTGAAGACTGACGAGTAAGAGAAATAAATCTATCGCCAATGATTCCACGAGCCGGAATACATTTCCGATTCCATATCATTTAGGTTAGGGAAATTTCAGTTACAATACCACTGTTTTCCCTGGGTTTATCAAAGACCTTTTAATTTTTTTTTTTTTTTTTAACCTTTCCATCCAGGTAAGTCGATTGAGAACAAATTTTCACATTCACAGTTACACATTCAAGCTGCCCAGTACAACCACAGTCTGATCTGCTGGCCAATGAGCAGCTCCACTGGAGCGCTTGGGGTTAAGGGCCTTGCTCAAGGGCACCTCAGTGGTGGTAATGAGGGAGGGACAAGCTTCTTCCCGTCGACAGATGATAAAAGATCCATTTCTGGATTCAAGAATCCATATCAGATCACTCAAACAAAGATTGATTTTAATTGGAGAATGGGATTATTGTAACCCAGGCCGAGAGAGAAAGCCTCCGAGCTTCACCACGCTGTAGTTGTGTAAGCTGGCGTTGCATTCAAACACCTCGGGGAATGTGCGTTGCGTCATGATAAGCCGACACTGTTGCGTGTGGCTTGTTATGTTGAAGCTCTGAAGACAAACTTCAGCCAGAAATCTGCTTCTTTCTATCGTTTGTTTGGTTTCAGGATAAAGAAGGAACATCCTGTACCAGTGATGTGCAGGGCTGGAGAGATACTGTGATATGAGGGGTACTGATAACGGTATATATATATATATATATATATATATATATATATATATATACACACACACACACCTCACACTCACACACACACACATACACGAACACAGCTATTTCATTCATCTCTGAGCCTTCAGATCCTAGCTCTGAAGTCGCTAGCATTAAACCCACCAGACTCCATTTAAAAAAGCAATATTTTTAGCGTGTATAGAGCCAACATATTTTCACATGTAAATCGGTAAATTATGTGTTTATTTCAACCAAAACTAGAGTTGTGATGGTTGGAAAAGTGGAACGACGACCCCAAACGGCTTTTCATAGTTTTATTTAGTTTCTGTCGACTTTGAATGAAGTGTATTTTACGATGCTAAAATGACTGTTTATTTACATGGAGTCTGGTGGGTTTAGCGAACGTAATTTCGCAGAAGTTTTTTATGTTTAAAAAAAGGATCTTACTCTTGAACAGAAAGGTAGACCTCGTTAGACCTCTTTAGAAATCCTTTTCTTTTTAATTGCAGCAGCCCAATTTCACACTGTAGAAATGACGCCTGGGTCACAATTTCAGTTATTTTTAGACACTATTTTCCTCACAATATAACACTCAACATCGGATTATTTTAACCCAGACCGAGAGAGAAAGCTTCATTACGCTGTAGTTGTGTAAGCTGCTTTTTTTCACCAGTAAAACCAACTTATTACCACTAGTTTTACACTTTTTTTGGGGGAAACTATTAGTCAATAACCTTCATTTACATGAAACTTATCTAACGTTTGAGTTAAAATGCTGCAATTATGAATTATTTTGACTAATAGTTAACATCACGGGGAACTTATGTTGAAGTTTAGTCAGGATACTGTTATAAAACCATTTCAATTGTTTTTTTCAAATGCTATAACGTTTAATAAAACACCCCAAATTCAATCTAAGTAGTGAACTGATCCTTCATTTCATTTGCGAAGAGCGTTGAATGGAACTATCCGTGTTGTTTTTTGGGAAATTAGGTTGAAAGAAACCCAAAATGTCTGATATAGAAACATTGAAAACGGCTTAAATTGGACCCGAGGACGACAGGAGGGTTAAAAAGTTAAAAAAAAAAAAAAAACCTAATGAAAGTAAGCCCTTAAAGATGCAGTAGGTAAGACTTATAAAACTAACTTTCTGTCATATTTGCTGAAACTGACCCTATGTTCTAGTCATGGCTCCACCTACAGCCTGTAGTGGGATTTGCAAAAATCCACCGCTCCCTGTTCAGATGCACCAATCACGGCCAGGGGGCGTGTCTAACTGTTCAGATGCACCAATCAGGGCCAGGGGGGGGTGTCTAATTGCATGTCAATCACTGCTCATGCACACGCATTCATTCTCCCTTGTGGGGGGAGGGCCTTAGGAGACCGTTTTGGGCTTTAGCAGAAAGGGGGGAGGGACTGAGAAGTTGTTGATGTTCACATTTTTTGGCTAAGTCCTGGATCTTCACAATCCTCCCTACAGCACCTTTAAAAGTATCAAGAATTTTGTTTTCAAAGGTCTTTGGAAAAAAAAGTCTTGTCCTTTCGTAGGATCAAATAAATGCCGTCACGTCTTAAATCAGATGTTTTGTGCGTGTGACGTTTAAATTGACGTGTTTTGTAATAGCTCTGAATGCTACAAATATGTAATGTATTTCATGTTATTAGAGTACAAACACACTTCACAAATGTTTTGTTAAATTAAGATAGCGTTACTTGTTGTGATCTATCTAATGATTTTCTCTGCCTTCATTCTTTAAATCCACACTGACTTTCCATCATATGGCCGTGAAGTTATAGCATTCAATTTCATCCTAGATGGTATGAAAAATGTCTTTAAAAAGTCTTACTTTTAACGTGGAGAATCCCGGGTGGACCCTGGTGTTGCAGTTTATAGCGTTTACAGATCAGATTCAACTTAGTTGTCATTAAGTACAAGTACTGAGACAGCGAGAACGTTGACGTGCACACTAATATTATCCGGATGAGAGGAAAATATGTGGGAGTTCCCGTTCTGAATAGTCTTGTGATGGACTGATTTGTGTTGTGAGATGACTGTTTCTCCACAGTGTTCTCCGATCTGCTCGTTTTGAAACGCTCGGAGAGAATCTCGAGCAATAAAATCAGCATTCATCTCGCGCCAACAGTGTCTCCGCATCCAGCTGTGATCCCATAATGCACCTCTGCACACGTGAACCCTGCAGAAACACGGCTGATGCTCAGGCACATGCTCAACAACACACCCAGTCAGCTGACAGACCACACACACACACACACACACACACACACACACACACACACACACACACACACACACACACACACACACACACACACACACTCTCACACAAACTCACACACACTCACTCACTCACTCACTCACTCACAAACTCTCTCACACACACACACACACACACACACACACACACACACACACACACACACACACTCTCACTCACTCACTCACTCACAAACTCAAACTCTCACACACACACACACACACAAACTCACACACACACACACACACACACACACACAAACTCACACTCACACACACACAAACTCACACACACTCACACAAACTCACTCACTCACTCACACGCACACACACACACACTCTCACACACAAACACTCACTCTCTCACACACACACACACACACACACACACTCACTCACTCACTCACTCACTCACTCACTCACACACACACACAAACACTCTCACTCACACAAACTCACACACACACTCTCACACACATACACGAACACAGCTATTTCATTCATCTCTGAGCCTTCAGATCCTTTCTGTTGTTGACACTGAATCGTAATCTTTAACCCAGAGAAAACTCCACCTTTCCCTCTGACGCACTTTGACCTTCTTATCAGAGCTGCGTTCAACAAACTGTTGGCAGGAACTCTCACAGTTTACAGGTTATAAATGGCAACTGACAGATGCTCTGTGGCACAATATGAGAAGTTGCACAAGTACCTGAAACCGTTGCAGAACACTGAATTCAACAGTAAAGTTTTTCTACATTTTCAGTGCTCACTGTAGGTTAAAGGGTTACTACCGTTTTTTTTCAACTGGACCCTATTTCCCCATGTTTTTGTGTCTAAGTGACTGATGGGAACAACAATCTTTGACATTGGTCCAGTATTAAGCGAGATCGTTGCAGTCGTGGCATGAAACAAGCTACTGTACAATGTAAGTTAATAGGACAATTGTGCAGCTTGTATTTACCTTCACGAAAGTGCTCGTTTTGCCGCTGACAGACTCAGATTAATATTCTAACTGTCTTGACAACATTATGGAAAGGATCCCTACAGAGATAGACCTTTAAAACCTCTTTGAGACCTTTCTATTTAACAGGAAACAGCTCTGAAGTCGCTAGCGCTAAACCCACCAGACTCCATTTAAAAAAGCAATACTTTTAGCGTGTATAGAGCCAGCATATTTCCACATGTAAATCGGTAAACGATGTGTTTATTTCCATCAAAACTAGAGTTGCAAATGTGGAAGTGCCTTAAACCTGCATTCTACCTGAATTCCAGCAGGGGGCGACACGTGCGGTTGCAAAAGGAGTTTGGTGGGGTGACGGGTGATGTCACACATGCTCTGTCCATTCATATTAACAGTCTATGTGAATGAAGTGTATTTTACGATGCTAAAATGACTGTTTATTTACATGGAGTCTGGTGGGTTTAGCGAACGCAATTTCGCAGATCTTGTTATGTTTAAAAAAAGGATCTTACTCTTGAACAGAATGGTAGACCTCTTTAGAAATCTTTAGCCCAATTTCACACTGTAGAAATGGCGTCTCAGTCTCAATTTCAGTTATTTTTAGACACTATTTTCCTCACAATGTAACACTCAACAGAAGATAAAATAAGTATTTTATAACACAGTAATTCACAAGACATACAAGAAATATCTGTGTATTACCAGTTGTATGTCTGTATATTTTAACAAATTGTCCAAAGAAAGCGAATCACAGTTTTTCAATCACATTTCAACAGGGCGGCGATGTTTCGCCACTTACCTCTGCTGAGATTGTTGTTGATTTTCCTATTTCTACTACTTGTCACTCGAAATGTGTCACCGCTGCTGGTGTATGACCACCAGACCCTGTGAAGTATCTGTAATTCTGCGGAGAAAGTGCCGATCTACGGCTCTGGCGGACAGTCAAATACGCCGCCGCCTTTCCTGGCGTCCATACCGGCCTATCTACGGCGTCAGCCCTGCCTTCGACTCCGCAACAATCGGAAAAAGTTGCTTTCATACAGGTACAAGCCTTTTTACAACAGAACTCTGTGTTTGAAAAATTTCAATCTGGTTTTACGGCGCTGACACACAGAGCCGATTATCGGCCGTCGGACCGTCTGGCGAGGTCGGTGACTCGAGTCTGTTCGGTGTGTTCTGTGCCGTCGTCCGTCCGAGGACGTCCTTCATTTGGGCCGACCTGACTTGCTCAGACGGAGACAGGGCAGTCGGGACTCACCCGAAAATGACGAAAATCTTTTAAACTGACCTTAGTTGATCTGAAATGAAGACAGATTCAGCAACTGCACGGCCTATTTCTCTTAAAATGTTTTCAGAAACACGTTTCGGTGAACTATTTTAGTCCAATATGAGATCGTATTCTGAACGAGCCGCCATGACAGTCTGGCTGTGAATTTCCGGAGAACAAAGACCCACGTGACGTGTTCGTCCATTCAGCTGCCGGTTTTCATTTTCTGGGAAACAATACAGAGCAGCGCCGCCTGCTGCTATGGAGACGTATTACGTGCAGAACGTACGCTCAAGTCGGCGTCGCCTCAGTGTGTTCTGAGGCACTTTTTGGACCTCGGGGACCCGACTGATCAGTCTGACTGCCTTTTTTGCCGAACAGTCGGCCGTCTGGTTGGTGTGTGACTACCTTTAGATCATGTCATAGCACTGAGTCTGCACTATTGAGAGTACACAACGATATTGCCTTGTCTGTAGATGCTGGGAATTGTGCTTTTTTAGTGCTCTTGGACCTCACAGCGGCTTCTGACACAGTGGACCATGTAATGCAGTCCTCCTCTCTCGCCTTGATCATTGTGTAGGCATCCGAGGCTCGGCACTTAAAGGGTTTAGCTCCTATTTGGCAAATAGGAGCTTTTCCGTCATGATTGGTGACCTCTCCTCGCCAGCTGCTCCTCTCTCTAGTGGGGTACCCCAGGGTTCAATTCTTGGCCCCATCCTGTTTTCCTTATATATGTTGCCTTTTGGGGCTGTTATTGGCAAGCACAACCTGTCATTTCATTGTTATGCAGATTATTTGCAAATTTATTTGCTTATGAAAGCAAATGACAGTGTCGCACTAAATTCCCTGCTTAGTTGTATTAATGATATTAAGTTGTGGCTTTCACAAAACTTTCTTAATTTGAACGAAGACAAAACTGAGTGTATTCTTTCAGTACTTCAGGCACTCTGGCATCATACACTAGGTCAGCTGTCAAAAATTTGGGGGTTACTTTTGATTGCAGCATGAAATTTGACAAGCAGATCAGTAATGCTGTTACAATGAGCTTTTTCCAGCTTTGTCTCCTGGCTAAAGTTAAGCCTTTTCTGAGTAGGCACGGCCTAGAAAACACTATTCATGCCTTTTATTAGTTCAAGGTTGGATTACTGTAATGCTCTTTATATTGGTCTGAATCAGACCTCCATCTCACGACTTCAACTTGTTCAAAATGCTGCTATCGCTTTTTAACAAACATCTAGACGAGCACACATCACTCCCGTTCTCTACACCCTACATTGGCTCCCTGTGCATTTTAGAATATATTTTAAGATCTTATTGTTTGTTTTCAAGGCCTTAAAGTGCCCATTTTATGCTCATTTTCAGGTTCATAATTGTATTTAGAGGTTGTACCAAAAAAACCTGTGTTCAGGTCTCTGTTTTAGCTACAGAGTGAGACCTCTCACTGCTGTAACATCTTTGTTGGCAGTCGCACATGCTCAGTAGCTAGGTAAGGACTACATGCTCGGTAGCTAGGTAAGATCACATGCTCAGTAGCTAGGTAAGATCACATGCTCAGTAGCTAGGTAAGGACTACATGCTCAGTAGCTAGGTAAGATCACATCATCTAGCTAGCTGTTTCTACAACTTCAGTAGTACAAGGCAGGATTAGCTGGGAGACTTCTTCTAAACGAGGACGCACTTCCTTTGGGTTAATGTAAAATGTTGAGGCTTCACCTGCATTGCACGCACGTTAACCTTCATGTTGTCCTCGGGTCAAATTTGACCCATTTTCCAAAAGTTTCTATATCAGAAATTTGGATTTCGTTCAACAGAATTGTCCAAAAACATAACCGGGATGGTTCCGTACAACGTTCTTCACAAGTAAAATACATAATCAGTTCACTACTTTGATTGAATTTGGTTGTTTTATTAAATTGTATAGCATTTGAAAAAACAAATTGATAAAAGAACGTTGAAAAAAGTGACTAAAATGTTGGAAAAAGCATCAAAAACGTGGAAAAAAATTCAAATAATGCGCAAAAAAAATCAACAACATCGGAAAAGCTTCAGAAACGTCGGAAAAACTGACAAAGACATCAGGAAAAGTGACAAAAGTGTTGAAAAAAAGTTTTATTTTGACCCAGAAAAAACTAAAAGTTGCACGGTCGACGGGAAGACAACACAAGGGTCAAAAAAGATAAAGAATAATTTACATGATCTTCCTAGAGTATGTCTTTTACATCCAGGCGTCCCTTGCAGTATGTTAATCCCTCTGGTCTGATCCGAGTAATAACAGACCAACAAACAGTGGGCAGGTCAAAGGTCACATCACCGTCGCATTACTGTACGTCCACACCGCCGCCGACTTGATGTTCTAAAGATACAGGAAGTCATTCATTTTCAATGGAAGCTGCTTCTCTCAGCTGCAAGGAGCGGAAAATCTGTCGGCGTTGCGTTTTGGGCGTTTTGAGCGACCAGAGCGTCAATCAGAAAGTTGAAAGTAGGTCAACTTTATGGTAATGAGCTATGACGCGGTTCAGCGGCAAGCAGCGGCAACCAATCAGAATATAGACGTCCTTCACGCTGGCTGATTCCAGAGAAACATACGATGTAAACTTTGGTTCCTACCAAAACATTAGTTCAGAGAAAAAGGAGGAGAAGCTCATCATGGCCGTTGCTGGGTTCCCTATCATTTCTGATATTTGTGTATAGGGACCAGTTAACGTTACCTGCCGGTCACATGGTCTCTAAACAGTCCGCTCACGGTGAAGTCCTGCACGGATCAACAGCTGGCGGCTGCTCGCTCTGCCTGCATGCTGCTGCGGTTCAGCGGCTAACGAGCGAGCTAACTGCTAACAGACACCGCTGCGACCAACAACCAATACACATTCTGTCATTATATATGTCATTCATAAAAGGTTTCTAGTGTCAGTGTATTGGCCGTGCAGTGGCTGCTTGATCTTTTTCCATGATGAACATAGAATGCTGCTACGTCAGAGCGGCCAAAGCCTCAAACAGCTTCCCCGGACTTTCTGACCAGCGTCCTTGACCGGGCGGCCAGAGCTTCTTTGCAGCTCAAGTCGGCGGCGGTGTGGACGTACAGTAAGAGCAGGGGGGTCAAACTAGACTTCACTAAGGACCAGACATTAGTTTAGTTTATTGACATGCTTTTATTTTGAAAAAGTCAAATATCTTTGACTGTATTATTGCATGTTTGCAAGAAATCATGGCAGAGAATTGTGATATCAATTCTAAGCTAAAAAATCGTGATTCATATTTTTCCCCGAATCGTGCAGGCCTACCAGGGACTTTTTTTTTAAGATGGAAAACCAAAAAGTCAAGCAGGTACCATGTAATGGAAAAACGCCAATACTTAAGCCAATAAAGCTGATTCTGATTTATTATTGTGTCAAAGGACTCAAAGCTTGACTTTTGATTCCAGGTAATTATTTAGCCTGATTTGTTTTAATTATTAAAACCTGATGATTATTGTGTATCCTCTTTGTCTCCTGCAGGCGTCCTTCCTCACAAAGAAGCTCAACATCACAGGAAAGAGAGTGAACCTGGCCATATGGGTGAGTTACCATCTTTGTTGATGTTACACAGAGTTTACAGTAGGGCTGCGTATCGCTAGCCTGGAAATCCAGACCCAAATCTGAAAGATTAAGGTTCTGGCACTGAGTAATGAAAATGGCCCAACTCGAGGGGTGGCACCAAGCATGCATTTGAAAATCTCCCTGCACGCAATTGGATAACACTACGAACCAATCACAACAAGCCCCATACGCTTAGCTACCAGAGGAGCTAACTGGTAGATTAAACTCTTAGCTACCAGGGGAGCTAACTGGTAGATTAAACTCTTAGCTACCAGAGGAGCTAACTGGTAGATTAAACTCTTAGCTACCAGAGGAGCTAACTGGTAGATTAAACTCTTAGCTACCAGAGGAGCTAACTGGGAGATTAAACTCTTGCCGTATCCGGTCGGGAAAACAGCAGAAACGTCCTTCTTGCAAAGGAACGATTGGAGCGCCGTCTTCTGTTCCTCTTTTAGATAAAAAGCCAAGTCTAACTCCTTCATTGTAGCGGCCAAAGGCGTTTCAAACAACTGGTGTTCATCCGTAGCCATCTTGCAATGTTTACTAATGATTTCAACGTCGCAACGCTGTCGTCATCTGTTTAGCTCGCCTCTGGCCCGCTTATATCAGATACAGCGATGTGATTGGTGCAGCTCGGCTACAAGGGCATAGTTAATGAGCATCATTACTCAATGCCAGAGTGACTCGCTGAGCAAAATCAAATTGTGCTCTCGCAAGAACTCTGGATTTCCAGGGTAGGGTATCGCCACTAATTTGCCAAATCAATTCGGATTCACAAGGTCCCGATTCGATGACATACAATTTCCGATTCAATGTTGATTTGGGATATTTCAGCTGAAAAAACAATTTAGCTTGGATATGAAAGAGATTCTACAGTCGTACACGGTTCCCTCTGACCCTGGTTCATTATTATTAAAAGTATCGATGTTGACGTAAAGAATTGACCCCAAAGCAATTACATTAATGTACTTTTTATTTAACATGAACACACAAAAAGTGCAGCTCTACAGACTACAGTCAGGGAGTATTGAGTGACATTTCACTCAGATATCTGGAGTTGAGAGTCCAAGAGGACCCTTTTAAAATGGCCATGTCAATTGTTTTTCCCTCGCCAATATGTAGCCGAACTTTGGAGCATTATTTAACCGCCTTCCAGACAAGTTAGCATGACATATTTGGCACCAATGGATTCCTGAGGTCTTCTAGTTTCATATTTATTCATTTATTTTTATGATACAGACAGATATTGATTCTGGGTTTTATAAATCTACATTATCATTCGAATGAAAATCGATTTCAATCGGAAAATGTGTTTTTTTTAAACCTAGCCCTGGTTAACAGTGATAAACTATTAACGGTGTTGTGTGTTTGTGTGTTTTTTTTTTAGGACACAGCCGGCCAGGAGCGTTTCCATGCGTTAGGGCCCATCTACTACAGAGACTCCAACGGAGCCGTACTAGTGTATGACGTCACAGACGAAGACTCCTTTCAGAAGGTAACAACGCAGCGGGGTTTTCCTGACTCAGAATTTGAATTGAAATGACTTTGTTCCATCGTCTCAAATGTGTTTTTGGTTTTTTAAACTTACTTTTCAGCTTCGTCTCCTCTCTTCACATCTTTTTATTCTCTCCTCCTTTTCCTCCGTTTGGTTTTTAACACCGTTCTGTATAAAAGTCTGAGCGTTTGTTTCTGTGTTTGCAGGTGAAGAACTGGGTGAAGGAGTTGAGGAAAATGTTGGGGAACGACATTTGTTTATGTATAGTAGGTAAGTTCTCAAAAAATCATTTTCTTTACCGGAACATTTCAGAGCAACAGCAACAAAAACCAGAGTAGTTATTAATGAGCCTGATGAGATTATTATCTCTGATAAATGGCTTAAAAACCAAATAAGTATGTCATGACTTCCACATAACAGACAGAAGATTATCGGCCTGTCCTTGACACACGATACGATAACGGCAGTAGTAAAGTCGCAGTTATACACCACCAGTCAAAAGTTTGGGGTCACTTTGGGGCAGCAGTTTTCAGATTACATTATGCGCTTACATACACTACCGGTCAAAAGTTTGGGGTCACTTAGAAATGTCCATTCCAGACAGAATACCAGCTGAGATCAGTTGCATTGTTGTTTTAATCAGGGCAGCAGTTTTCAGATTACATTATGTTCTTACATAATTGCAAAAGGGTTCTCGACTGTTGTAGACAGAAGTGGCTGAAGAAACGCTTGAAATCCATGCTTTTTGGTCTAAACGTCATACCTAAATTAAAAGTGGTACAGCTCCCGTATACTCTGACACTCTGGGGTGAGCCTGACATCATTGGAAAGGAAACAGTCTCAAGTTTTTGTTCCAAGTGTCAGGGTGATTCTAGGCCTTACTGACAGAGTTACAGAGGCTAGAATGGAGGTTTTTTATTTCCGTCCAAGTCATACATCTGTAAAATGATTAGAATACACTGCTGTAAACACATCTGACAGGTGACAGACAACACAGGGCATTAGCCACATGTCTCAGCTTACTACAGAAAGAATGAAGCCAAAAGACTCAAAAAAGCCAAAGTGCAGTGCCAGTGCAAAGAAAAAAGCCAAAAAACTACAAAATACAACACTTCTCAAATACACAAACACACCCACATCAATCACCTTTCCAATGATGTCAGGCTCACCCCAGAGTGTCAGAGTATACGGGAGCTGTACCACTTTTAATTTAGGTATGACGTTTAGACCAAAAAGCATGAATTTCAAGCGTTTCTTCAGCCACTTCTGTCTACAACAGTCGAGAACCTTTTTGCAATTATGTAAGGCAATGCAAGGCAGCTTTATTTGTATAGCACATTTCAGCAACAGGGCAATTCAAAGTGCTTTACATAAAACATTAAAGAGCAGTTAGAAAACAATAAAAAAAAAAAAAAAGCAAATTAAAACATCAAAGTGCAGGTAAAAATGATTTAAAAAAAACAAACAAACAACAAAAAAAACATTTCTCCGACCACAGGTCCTTATCTATGTCACACCCGCGTTGGAGAAATTCTCAGAAATATGTCCGTTATCTGTAAAATACCACTAGATAAAAGACAAGAATAAAATTGACAGTGCAGTATAAGAAATTAAAAGAACAGAGAGATAAAATGCATGAATAAAAGTTACAGTGCAGTTACAGTGCAGTATAAGAAAGCTGCATTAAGAAAGCTTACATTATGTAAGCACATAATGTAATCTGAAAACTGCTGCCCTGATTATAAAAACAATGCAACTGATCTCAGCTGGTATTCTGTCTGGAAAGGAGTGGAATGGAAAATGGTCTTTTGACCGGTAGCGTATATCTTTGTTGACGTGTTTAATTCTGTGGAGATAGGTCTGGCAATGCGAGACGAGGGGGTTGTAATGGAGACCTGATAACTGGGACTGTAGCTGGTTGCAGTGGTGTAGTCTAGTTTTTTGTAGCGTGTATACTAGGCCCGTAACAATTATTACATAATTGTCAATATTTTTATGTAATCGTGGTTTCTTTGTTTTAAGTGCTCATATTCTGCTTTTTGGCTTTTTCCCTTTCCTTTATTGTGTTATATATCTTTTTTTGTGCATGTTATAGGTTTACAAAGTGAAAAAGCCCAAAGTCCACCCCAAAGGGACTTACCATCTCCAACAGAAAACACTGTTCACAAACTGCTCCAAACAGCTCTATTGTAGTCCAGCCTTTACTTCAGAGACAAACGTGGTCACTTTGGAACACACGTTATAATGCTCACCTAGCTGCTAGCATGGCACGCCCTCATACTCTGCTTCTGACTGGCTAGTAGTCCTTACCTAGGTACTGTCAGGGCACGCCCTCATACTCTGCTTCTGACTGGCTAGTAGTCCTTACCTAGGTACTGTCAGGGCACGCCCTCATACTCTGCTTCTGACTGGCTAGTAGTCCTTACCTAGCTACTGAGCATGACCAACATGTCTCGTCCTCATTTGTTATTATTACTCAATGTACTCTGCTTGAGGCCACTATGTCTGTGACCTAACATAACTATCTTATATTTACCGCTTAAGCTAAACCATCTGTGCGTCAGAGTTTCCTTTATTTGGGGAACCACTGCCTCTATGACAACACACAACTCTGTGCAATACGCATACACCAAAACACACTTGGTCTCTTATGGAAACCTTTTACATTCTTATTTATATCTGCAACTAGTAAGAACGTTATTCTACACCATACAGGATACAGTTTCAGGAACAGGTCCCAAACTAGCACCGGGTTTGGGTACCCATCCCTAGACACCCCTAATAATTACGGAGACAGGCGTAGAGGGGTAATATTCTGAGGAAAACCTCAGAATTTCCGTGACTGAAGTTGTTGTAAATTTACAGGGGAAAAAACGTGGAATATTCTCTGATATTAACGCGTTTGCTTTCTTTTCTCTGCAGGTAATAAAATAGATTTGGACAAAGACAGACATGTTTCAGTGGAAGAGGCTGAGAGGTAAACACTCAACGTTGATCTTTCTACGTTTGTGCTCTTTGATTTAAACAAATTAAACCATGATGATGATGATGATGATGATGATTAGTTTGTTGATTACTTGCAGTTAGGGGTGCATGATTCAGAAAATGTCACGATTCAATATTGATTTTTAGGCTCAAGATTGGATTCAAAATTGATTTTCGATTCAAAAAACGATTCACAGTATGTCAATGTAGTTACTTTTCCCGTGTGATTGCAGTCGACATACAATAAAAAATAATATGAATCGATTGTGAATCGGTAGAGCTTGAATCGCGATACGAATGTGAATGGATTTTTTTTGCACACCCCTACTTGCAGCGGTGGAATGTAACTAAGTACATTTACTCCAGTACTGTACTTAGGTACAAATGTTGAGGTACTTGTACTTTCCTTGAGTCTTTTCTTTTCATGCCACTTTCTACTTCTACTCCGCTACATTTCAGAGAGAAATATTGGACTTTTTACTCCGCTACATTCATCTGTTCCAGCTTTAGTTACTAGTTACTTTAGTTACTCCACTACATTCATCTGTTCCAGCTTTAGTTACTAGTTACTTTAGTTACTCCGCTACATTCATCTGTTCCAGCTTTAGTTACTAGTTACTTTAGTTACTCCGCTACATTCATCTGTTCCAGCTTTAGCTAC
This sequence comes from Sander lucioperca, assembly GCF_008315115.2. Lineage (NCBI taxonomy): Eukaryota > Metazoa > Chordata > Actinopteri > Perciformes > Percidae > Sander > Sander lucioperca. The sequence goes on along the minus strand of NC_050192.1, from coordinate 21,842,238 downwards.
TAGTTACTTTAGTTACTCCAATACATTCATCTGTTACAGCTTTAGTTACTAGTTACTTTAGTTACTCCACTACATTCAACTGTTACAGCTTTAGTTACTAGTTACTTTACACATTAAGATTACTGCACACAGAACACATGTAGTTTATAAAATATGTGTTATTATAAAGTAAACTAGCCAACAATATAACGGCTGTGTGTGTGTGTGTGTGTGTGTGTGTGTGTGTTTTACTATATTCGTGGGGTCCAAAAACCGGGGAATACAGTATACTTGTGGGGTCTGCACAGCCTTGTGGGGCCAAAATGTTGGACCCCACAAGTTTAAAGGGCTGTTTGAGGGTTAAGACTTGGTTTTAGGATTAGGGTTAGAATTAGGTTATGGTTAGGGTGAGGGTAAGGGGCTAGGGAATGCATTATGTCAATGACGGGTCCCCACAAATATAGTGAAACAAACGTGTGTGTGAGACCATTAAACACACAACTGTTTGGATCCTTTACACTTTCTAAAATGGGAGGATTTTACTGCATTGAGTACTTTTACTTTTGATACTTTAAGTACATTTTCCTGATGATACTTCCAGATGTTTACCTAAGTACCATTTGCAATGCAGGACTTTCACTTGTAACAGAGTATTTTTACAGTGTGGTATTAGTACTTTTACTGAAGTAAAGGATCTGAGTACTTCTTCCAACGATGGACTTCATCAGTCCTCTATTCTTTCTCTGTGTTTCCGTAGTTACGCCGAGTCGGTGGGAGCCAAACACTACCACACGTCAGCCAAGTTAAACAAAGGCATCGAGGAACTCTTCCTGGATCTCTGTAAAAGTAAGACCCGCCAAACACTCGACTAGAGGTGCAACGATGAATCGATTAATCGATTAGTTGTCAACTATTAAATTAATCGCCAACTATTTTGATAATCGATTAATCGTTTGAGTCATTTTTTTATTAAAAAAAATCAGATTTCTCTGATTCGAGCTTGTTAAATGTGAACATCTTCTAGTCTCTTCTCTCCTCTGTGACAGTAATCTGAATATCTTTGAGTTTTGGACAAAACAAGACATTTGAGGACGTCCTCTTAGTCTTTGGGAAACACTGATCCACATTTTTCACCATGTTTTGACATTTTTATAGATCACACAACTAATCGATTAATCGAGAAAATAATCGACAGATTAATCGACTATGAAAATAATCGTTAGTTGCAGCCCCTACACTCGACACACATCAACTGAGCTGTCGACGTTTTCTCATTGTTGAGGTTGTACTCATTAGGGATGTCCCGATCAGGTTTTTTTTGCCCTCGAGTCCGAGTCATTTGATTTTGAGTATCTACCGATACCGAGTCCCGATCCGATACTTCTATAATAATTCAACTTTATAATACCTCCAGACCTCAGACATACTCGCGCTTTCCACTTCAAGCTGCTTCCGTGTTCTACTTTGCCGGCATTTAACCAATAGCGTCTCTGCAACAAAGTGATGTCATGCCGCACGCGTTGCTGTTTCTGTGTGGAGTCAAAAGGGTCTAACTCTGTGCCACCGCATAACTATAGATGTGTTAAAAAATAATGAGAATATATATATACATATATATCCCAGTCCTGATCGGGAGGTAACGTCCGATTCCGATCGAGTCTGAAACCACGTGATCGGATCTGGACATCCCTAGTACTCACACAACTTCCATCTGCACTTTCATTTTTACATTTTTATTCAAACATTTTGGGCATCGTGTTGCTTGCTGTAACACTCAGGACCCTATCCTGCACCCGGCGCAGCGCAGAGACCGACGCAGTTGTCAGTTTCCCGTCCAGCGCCCGCGCCGTTTAAATAGCAAATGCACCTGCACCCATCTGTGGCCCATGGTCTTACAGGGAGGTGTGTTCAGGTGCATTCTGGGCGTGCTGGTCTTACAGGGAGGTGTGTTCAAGTGCATTCTGGGCGTGCTGGTCTTACAGGGAGGTGTGTTCAGGTGCATTCTGGGCGTGCTGGTCTTACAGGGAGGTGTGTTCAGGTGCATTCTGGGCGTGCTGGTCTTACAGGGAGGTGTGTTCAGGTGCATTCTGGGCGTGCTGGTCTTACAGGGAGGTGTGTTCAGGTGCATTCTGGGCGTGCTGGTCTTACAGGGAGGTGTGTTCAGGTGCATTCTGGGCGTGCTGGTCTTACAGGGAGGTGTGTTCAGGTGCATTCTGGGCGTGCTGGTCTTACAGGGAGGTGTGTTCAGGTGCATTCTGGGCGTATCGCTATCTTAAGGTAGGGGGAAGTGATGGCGCCATTGACCAACAAAAACCTGGTCTAAAGTCAATAACGCAGCATTTCATTGTTATTTTAACAGAGCATTAGTAAAATGCTCCTAGGCTCGTGCACAGCGTGCACACTATGCTTGTTACACACACAGGGACGCACAGCAGCACACACACATGCAGAAGATTACAAATAAAAATATCACGGTGCAAATCCTCCATCATAATAGCAATGCTCCAAGGTCCAAACGCGCCTGGCTTTTAAAGGGAATGGGAGATGATCTCTGATTGGTTGATTTCATGTTACGCCCAAAACTCACCTCTGATTAATGAAGACACTAAGTCCAACCCTTTAGAACCATGCACCCGGACCACGGGCACTTTTTTCCGCCGTCAAACTAGCAAAAGTGGATTTGGACACACCCTAAACACACCTGCACCAGGCGCTTCATGCCGGAGAAGACGGATTTCAGTTTCAGTGTGAAGACATTTTATTAGTTTAACACGCAACGAGACTAAACAACATCAGTCAGTGTGGTGTTAGTACTTTTACTGCAGTACTTGATCTGAATACTTCTCCCTGTGTTTTTCAGGGATGATGGAAACGGCGCAGGCCGAGGAGAGGTTGAAGGGCAACGGAGCCAGCCAATCATCAAGTAGGCGGGGCGTACAGATCGTCGACGACGAACCACAAGCCACGCCCGCCGGAGGATGCTGCTCTTCTGGCTAACAGACACAGACACACACATATACACACACACACACACACACACACACACAACATATATATACACACACACACGCTTGCAGACACATTCACGAGTGTCTCTGTTGCTCTAAAATCCTTTAAAAAAGAAAAAAGAATCCCAACTGTTTTGCTGTGTTCATTCAGCATCGCCTTTGCTGCTAAGGATCATGGGAAATCATATTTAAAATGGTTTAATCACTGTTCCCTTCAAAATAAAAGTAACTCGTGATCAAAATGGGCACTTTAATGACTTTGATTTCCTACAGAAGCAGTCACTAAAACTTTAACCCCCCCGCAGAGAACCCGTCCCGTCTGTATTTAATATTTAATACCTTCAATAAAAAGAGCTGAAATAACTTTGGAGGAACGCAACATGGTGGCAGATTTATTTTGTTTTTGTCTGCGGAGGGGGGGGAGGATCTCTCGAGGGATATTAAACATACAAACACACACTGTATAAACCTCCATTAATCACCATATTTATGTCCTAACATCATGTTTTTCAAACCCAGAGGAGCAGCGGGCCGACAGTTTGACAAAATATTATCCCTCCTGTCGTCAAATTTGACCCATTTTCAAAAAGTTTCTACATCAGAAATTTGGATTTCTTTCAACCAAATTGTCCAAAAACATAACGTGGGTGCTTCCGTACAACCATTACTCTTCACAAGTAAAATAAATGATCAGCTCACTACTTTGATTGAATTTGGGTGTGTTATTCAATTTAATAGCGTTTTGAAAAAAAAATAAAATCAAAGAACGTTGGAAAAAAACAACAAGAAGAAGTTGACAATAACATCGGAAATTTGTGACGACATTTTTTTGAAAAAAGTGACAAAAACGTCGCCAAAAAAAGTTTTAATGTGAAATTTTGACCCGGAAAAAGAAAGGTTGCACGGTCGATGGGAGGACGACACGAGGGTGAAAGGACGGCTTCCGGTTTGATTCCGGTTTCTGTCAGAGCTGTAGCAGCAGTTTCCCCCGTGAGGAATTCTAAAGGCCGTTTTATGCTTCTGCGTAGAATCGACGACGTACATCCGCAGACCGCTCTGCGTCTACGCCAGGCCCGTCTGCGTCTACGCCAGGCCGCTCTGCGTCTACGCCAGGGCCCTCTGCGTCTACGCCCCTCTGCGTCTACGCCAGACCCCTCTGCGTCTACGCCAGACCGCTCTGCGTCTACGCCAGGCCCCTCTGCGTCTACGCCAGGCCGCTCTGCGTCTACGCCAGACCCCTCTGCGTCTACGCCAGGGCGCTCTGCGTCTACACCAGGCCGCTCTGCGTCTACGCCAGGCCGCTCTGCGTCTACGCCAGGCCCCTCTGCGTCTACGCCAGGCCGCTCTGCGTCTACGCCAGGCCCCTCTGCGTCTACGCCAGGCCGCTCTGCGTCTACGCCAGACCCCTCTGCGTCTACGCCAGGGCGCTCTGCGTCTACACCAGGCCGCTCTGCGTCTACGCCAGGCCGCTCTGCGTCTACGCCAGGCCCCTCTGCGTCTACGCCAGGCCCCTCTGCGTCTACGCCGCTCTGCGTCAACGCCAGGCCGCTCTGCGTCTACGCCAGGCCGCTCTGCGTCTACACCAGGCCGCTCTGCGTCTACGCCAGGCCCCTCTGCGTCTACGCCAGGCCGCTCTGTGTCTACGCCAGACCTTACGCCGTAGCCTGATGTCACCTCTCCAAAAATGTAACGTCTCTCGGCCGTGGCTTGGCAGCGTTGCATTTCCTAAATTTCATAAACAACATGAAATCAAGGAGAGGGTTAACTTCTCCTGCTCCAGATTTCCCACCGTGGTCAGAAAGAACAGAGGAGACTTTGTTTCTCTCACTAGGACTCTAGGCCTGTGGGCCAAATCCGGCCCCTTGCAGATTTAGCTCCGGCCCGTATATCAATTTGGGTTCACAATACATTTCGGCCCGCCTAGTTGTTTGCCAAACCAAAAACACAGGAGAGTGTTTTTTAAACTGTAATTACCTGACATTCACAGCAGAATATGGCAGATTTGCCGACTCTGAGACTCCGAAATTCCCCCAGAAGCAGAGAGAGAGATTTCATATTCAGGCTGAGAAACAGGTTGTTGTTAAAAAGTATAGTTTTTCCTAATTTTGCTAAATTCTATGATGGCTAAGGAACTACTTTGATGACTTTTGTAGGGCTTCATGTCAACAAAAATGCGACAAAAAGCAGTACAAAAATGTCAGAAAAAGCAACAAATTTACAAAAAGATGACGAATGTCTGAGAAAGCCACAAAAAAGTCGGAACAAAAACGACAAAAATGAGGAAAAAAGCGACCAAAATGTTAAAAAAAAAAAAAGTGACATGGTAAACTCTCCATGTCTGGCCCTCGGTGTGATCCAGTGTGGCCTTCTGGGAAAATGAGTTTGACACCCCTGCTCTAGAGTCACTACTCACTCTGAAGATAATCCCCCGTCACTCTCTCACTTCTCCCTCGCTCTACCACACTCCCCACACACACACACACACCAACGCACAAGTGTAATTAACATCAGGCCACTTACGTAGGCTACGGCCTCCACACAACCATAAAACGGCCTTAAGTAATGACAACAAACTGTCGGAGCGTCACGTGATACAAGCCTTCTGTGATCGCAAAGAATTCAGACAACGTGACGGACTCTTCAGAAGAGGAAATTCGCTCAATTTTCTGCGAGTGAAAGTTGCCGGAAGACACCGTTTATTAAATATAGAGACAGTGATGCGATATTTTGGTTTTGGCGTGTTAGTTTAAACGGAGATTAGTTCTACTGAGGATAGAAACACTTGGTGCCCAGAGATCACTTTTGGCTCAAAACGTAACGCTTAAAAACCAGATTTTGTTTTTTTTGACGTTTTTGCTCGAAAAAATTCACAAAGTCAATGAATTCTCTTTTGTAATTAATAACTCGGCTCTAAAGTTTAACGGTGGCCTCCGCGATGGTTCATTAGTCCTCCTCTTCCTCTGCATGGTTTTTAAAACACAGACACACACACACACAGGTGCACACACACAGACACACACACACACAGGTGCACACACACACACACACACACACACACACACACACACACACACACACACACACACACACACACACACACACACACACACACACACAGAAACACATGTACACACAGGCACACACAGAAACGCACACACACAGACACACACAGAAACACACATGTACACACAGACACACACAGGCGCACACACACACACACACGTACACGTACACACAGGCACACACAGACACACATGCAGACACACACAAAGACACGCACGCTCTCACACACACACACAGACACATGCACACAGGCGCACGCACGCACACACACACACGCACGCACGCACGCACACACACACAGACACACAGAAACACATGTACACACAGACACACACACACACAGGCACACACACACACACATGTACACACAGGCACATGCAGACACACAAACAGACACACACACACACACTAATAATACCGTGCATGTTTGATTTCTGTAAAAGGCTTTTTCTGTTTGACTTAAAAAAAAAAAAGGTGAATAAAAGCGGATTATTTAATAAGTTATATTCACGTGGCGGTGATGGAAATATGTACATGAACATAAGTATTGTGTGTGTGCTCTCTCCTGTGTACTTTCACTGTTTCCAGCGGGCCTGTAGCTCCATTAATCTCTCTGCTTACTGAAAAAACTACAGTGACATTGTACAAAAACTACATAGAGGATGTGTGCTCTGCCCTGTGGGGAGGAACGGACGCTCAGACAGAAGACCGTTCTCTCTGGGCTTTGAAAAGGAAGACAAAAAAAAATCACACTTTTTGGAAAATGTAATTTTTTTTAAACTGCTAGTGTCAAAAGTGTTTTGTAAAGATTATAGAACAATTATAACGATTTACACAACGCACAAGGTGTCGCACACGGTGTCGTTATTTCATGTTCACTGTTCTTCTCTTCAGGCCTTGGTTTGTTACAGGACACACAGACGCACACACACACACACACACACACACACACACAGACACACAGACACGCACACACACAGACACACGCACACAGACACGCACACACACAGACACACACACAGACGCACACACACACGCACAGACACACACATAGATACACACACACACATACACAGAAACGCACACAGACAGATGCGCACACAGGCATGCACACAGACACACAACTTTGTGACACACACACACAGACAGACGCACACCAACACACACAGAAACACACACAGTCACGCACACACAGACAGACGCACACAGACACGCACACACACACACGCACAGACACAGAGACACACACACACACACACCTTGTGACAGGTCAGCTTAGACATGAAAGGGGAGAGAGGGATTGAGGAGCAGCAAAGGGCCGCAGGTCGGAACCAAACTCACGGCCGCTGCGTCGAGGACTGAGCCTCTGCATACGGGCGCGCGCTCTACCACGTGAGCTACCAGGGCGCCCTGTCCTTTTCTTTTTGAACGGGTTTTTACAGGGACAAATGAATACTTTAGAGCAGTGTTGTCAAATGGGGGTACGTGTCCCCCTAGGGGTCCTCTGGAGGACTGCAGGAGGTACGTGTCCCCCTAGGGGTCCTCTGGAGGACTGCAGGGGGTACGTGTCCCCCTAGGGGTCCTCTGGAGGACTGCAGGAGGTACGTGTCCCCCTAGGGGTCCTCTGGAGGACTGCAGGGGGTACGTGTCCCCCTAGGGGTCCTCTGGAGGACTGCAGGAGGTACGTGTCCCCCTAGGGGTCCTCTGGAGGACTGCAGGGGGTACGTGTCCTCCTAGGGGTACTCTGGAGGACTGCAGGGGGTACGTGTCCCCCTAGGGGTACTCTGGAGGACTGCAGGGGGTACGTGTCCCCCTAGGGGTACTCTGGAGGACTGCAGGGGGTACGTGAGATTTTTTGCAAAATGTTTTTCAGTTCCAAGGCTGTAGTTACTTCTGCTGTCTTTTTTTCTCCAAGTTTGTTGCTTTTTTTTAAAAATTTTGTCTCTATTTTTGAAGGTTTTGCTGTTTGTTTTGATCTATTCTTGCCTTTATTCCTTACTTTTTTTTTTCGAAGTTTGTCGCTTATTTGATTTTTTTTGTCTCTTTTGTCGCCCTAGTGTTGCCTTCCTTCTTTCTACTGTGGTTTTTTCAGTTTTTGTTACAATTTTCGACCTGTTCTTGCCTTACTTCCTTCTTTCTACTGTCTTTTAGGTTTTGTTGGGTTTTTGTCCATTTTCCATCATCATCTAAATGTTTTCCAGGTCCACGGCTGTTGTTTAGTAAATGTCGCTGACATCGCTGTATTCTTCTAACCTCGTGAGAGCGTCCTGATCTCGCGAGCTCCAGTTTTCCACTCCCAGATCAGTCGTCATCTTGAGACAGAGAAAATTTGGAGCCGTTCGCCAAACGACCGACCAATCAGCGTTGGTTTTGAGGCGGGTTTAGGTGTGACGCAACGAGAAGCGACTGTTCAGTCTAAACAACGTGGCGGCTTCCACGGATGAGATGAGCGTAGCTATCGCGCAAGTTTTATCCGAATTAGAAAGTATTCCTTCGTTGAAAGAAGAGCAAAAAACGGCACTGGAGGCTTTTGTCGGAGGAAAAGATGTTGTTGCTCTTCTCCCGACTGGTTTCAGCAAGAGTTTGATATATCGTTGATCTGATTGGTTGATTTGGCCCGTCTATCACCAACATAGGTGGTGACAGACAGATGGTTTATCCAATCAGCTAACCAGGATTTTCGCCCCTTCCCAAAAGTTCTCCAACGGAAAGTTCCCAGATGGATACGCCGAGAAAATGCCAAGCGATCCATCTGGTGGAGTCAGGTTAGTCTTCTTCCTCTTTATAGAGACTTGTTTTTTCTACCAAAAATTATTCCCGTTGGTTAGAGGGTACATGGCTTAAAAACGCTGTTCAAAGGGGGAACGTTACTGAAAAAAGCTGGAGAACCAGTGCTCAAGAGCACAAATGAAATCACATTAATTTTACGTATAAGTCTGGTGATATTCTATTTTCTTATTATTATTATAATAATAATAATATTGTTGTGTTTGAGATCATTTAGAAACGGCGCGGTCATCACAGCGTTTGTCCACCAGAGAGCGCTGCCAGCTTTGTTTTGACTCTGTAGTTTATCAGTGGTTACACATTTAGATATTATATTACTATTATTATTATATTTAGATATTATATTACTATTATTATTATATTTAGATATTATATTACTATTATTATTATATTTAGATATTATATTACTATTATTATATTTAGATATTATATTACTATTATATTTAGATATTATATTACTATTATTATTATATTTAGATATTATATTACTATTATTATATTTAGATATTATATTACTATTATTATTATATTTAGATATTATATTACTATTATTATATTTAGATATTATATTACTATTATTATATTTAGATATTATATTACTATTATTATTATATTTAGATATTATATTACTATTATTATATTTAGATATTATATTACTATTATTATATTTAGATATTATATTACTATTATTATATTTAGATATATTACTATTATATTTAGATATATTACTATTATTATTATATTTAGATATTATATTACTATTATATTTAGATATATTACTATTATATTTAGATATTATATTACTATTATATTTAGATATTATATTACTATTATATTTAGATATTATATTACTATTATTATATTTAGATATTATATTACTATTATATTTAGATATATTACTATTATTATTATATTTAGATTTATTATTATTATCATATTTAGATATTATAGAAAACGTTTATTTGGCAAAAACATCCACAGAGTCTAAAGTACTGATGTTTACTACAGTATTTGTTATACTGTTTACTGCAGTTTGAACACTTCATCTCCAGTATTTAACAGTGTACTACAGTATTTAACAGTGTACTACAGTAGGCCTACAATTCGTCTCCAGTATTTAACAGCTTACTACAGTATTTAACAGTGTACTACAGTATTTAACAGTGTACTACAGTATTTAACAGTGTACTACAGTAGGCCTACAGTTCGTCTCCAGTATTTAACAGTTTACTACAGTATTTAACAGTGTACTACAGTAGGCCTACAGTTGGTCTCCAGTATTTAACAGTGTACTACAGTATTTAACAGTGTACTACAGTATTTAACAGTGTACTACAGTATTTAACAGTGTACTACAGTATCTGTTCCCAGCAGAACGATCAACAGAGAAATGTGAGTTCTGAACATCTGGAGGAGTTTAATCAGAAAACGTTTTATTACAGAGTTAGTATCACTTACAAACAATGTTCCTTCATAAACATTAACAGGAAATAATAAATACAAAAACACATATGTACAATATAAACAGTAAGACAAAACCCCAGTGCGATGGAGGCGAGTCCACCGTCCTCGGAGCCAATGAGGACGCACCGCTTCCTGTCAGGCAGGAAGTCTGGGATCCATCCACCAGAAAACTACTTGATTCAAGTTGTATTCACACACAAAACTAACCCCTCAAAGCTGAGGTTGGCTCTTTATTTTTGGCGTCGTTCCATTAAGAAAGTATCTTGTAATTCGAGCGGTCTGTTAGCTCTGTTTTCAGGCTTTAGATAATCTAAGCCTGTGACCAATCACAGGTCAGTTCAGAGAGAGAGCGAGCGTTCCTATTGGCTGTTTCTGCACATGCAGAGAGAGGAGAGGGAGAGCTGCAGGAAGAGGTCTCACTCCACTTCAAATTCTTTGTCGTGTGCGTGTCAGCTGCGTGGCGTTTTCTATGTCTTTACACACCAGAAACGTGTGTTAGGCGGCGCTGCTGCTGCTAGCCTCGTCTGGACACATGGGGTTTCCCGCAGAAAAGTTGCTAGTTAAGGTGGTAGGGTGGGGTATTAAGGTGGTAGGGTGGGGTATTAAGGTGGTAGGGTGGGGTTTGCCGTCAAACAGCTCTGTGATAACAGCTCAGCCCATATCTTCAGATGGTATCCGTGAAATAAAAACAGGACACGTGTGTTCACTGTGTGTAGTGTTTAACTACGCTAACTAACCGTAATAGCGTGTAATGATGAAAAAAAGAACGGTCTCAAAGACCGGGCAGCAGCAGCCGGGACGTTGAGAATCCACCGTGAGAGGTGATGGATAGTTCCAGTCACTTCGTCATGTATTCACTAGAGCCTGGATCGGGCCGAATTTTTCCGTTCGAACCCGGCCCGAGCCCGTCAGGCATTATGTTATTTATGTCCGAGCCCGGCACTGTTAAAATGTCGTTTTTTTCTCATACTAATGACACATGTACGTTTGTTTGTGTGGAAAGCTTTTATTAAGCAGCTGTAGGAAGGCATTCGGAAATGTCAACAGATGAGGTCATCAGCTCACACGGGGGAACAAGCTCACGTTAATAATCTGTTTAATTTAAAATGTTCAACGTGTTAACCTTTCCTGATCGCTTCGATTCCGACCGTGATCAGAAAACCAGGGGAGACTCGTTACCTCCAGGGCCGACGTTATCTAACGTTGGGGTTAAAATCCCGTTTCTGGAGAGCAGATGAATGAACTTGGTTTTCAGTCTGGAGTTTATCTCGGACACCACACACACTGTGTACAAAACTTAAACTTATTCCACCAACTCTGCTCCGGTCGCATCTA